>NC_092096.1:26346836-26534281 GCF_045679555.1 Salvelinus alpinus
AGACACGCACACAGAGAGACAGACAGCAGTGACAGAGTCCAACCTGAGAAGCATTCTCCAGCCCCTGATCCTCCCTCTCCTGTGTTTTACGACCACCGGCAGCTCTTTTGACTTATGCAGCTCTGCGTTTATACGGCGCAGGACTCTGGCCTGGTAATTGGACAGTGCCGTAAAAAAGCAGATTTAAAGTGTGTGAGAGATACAGTCACTGGTGATTGAAGACACCAGGAAAGGAGAGTATCTCTCTGTCTCCTGATTCCCAGGTGGGGACGACGTTAAATCGAGGTCCCGGCTCATTCGACTTCTCAAATGATCGTGAGAGCTTATCAAAGGCGTTTAATTTCAAACCCCGGGGGACTGTTTTGTACGAGAAGTGTGGCCCTTTGGTGACATCTTAACCATCTAATCCCACCCTTTGAAACAGCCAAGTGAATTAGCGACTAGTGAGCAAAGTCTGTAGTAGTTGATCAGCTAAAAGTCCTTCTAAGCCCTCCACTTCAATGGACTCCAAAAAAGGATTGGTCTTTTGTAGTCTTTGTAGTCTTAAACAATGAGTTCCCACCCACTCTCTTGTTTTGTGTTTTTTTGTTTTGAACACCGGTTTACAATCCCAGCGTTTAGGAGATTACCGGAGCTACATTTGTGTTCCGACGGGAGCCATTTTGGCTCCTTCAAGCCCTCCACTGGGAGCCATCTGGGCTCTGCTCTAAAGCAGTCGACCCTCCCCACCCCTAGCCCTCCATTGTGAGCGTTTTTACTTTGGACGGGAAACTAAAGTGGCTCGCGTGGGCCGCCAATCAGCCGCCACAGCTCAGATCAGCTCCAGAGCTCCAGGGGTGTGAATGCAGTCTGTTACCTCAGAGAAAGAGAAAACAAGCCCAGGCAGGTGCATGCAGACAGAAATTATTCATAAGCTACATTTATTAAAATAACACAGTACTCCTCTGTTTGTATAGACTATATCCCCTATATCCTATATCTGTTATGCGGGGGTATCCCCCGAGCGGTGAAAGGCCCACCGGTATCAATGGGCCACATTATCACCTCTGCTGGGGGGCCCCTGAGTGGCCCTAGAAACACTCTGTGCCAGGCATGATGCTTTAGTCAGCCCACAGCCACTCAGTACACAGCCAGCCCATTTCATGGTGTTGGTATGCAGGCGATAGGTAAGACATGGTCTTTGCCAGCGAGAAGGTGACAAAACAACCAAATATTGAGCTGTAGCAGGAGATAATGAGGTGTGTGTGTACATGTGTTTACACACGTGTGTTGCCGCCCGCCAGCTTGTCCATTAGTGTGTAATGTGATTCCGTGTATAGGCCAGTATTATTCATGTTGCTCAGTAGGATCATTTCTGACCATTAGGCTTCACAAAGCTCTGCTGCCATTATTTTAGTATTTGTGCTGTTGTCAAGTGGTGAGCAAATGTCCCTTCCATCATGCCTCCTGTAGTTGTATAGTTCTATATGTGGTCCAGCAGATAGGCACACTCATCAGTCCTGCAGTGAAGGAAACGGTGTGTGTGTACTCCCGTGTGTCTGTGTACTTGTCCATTCAGTCCCCCCTACAAAGCTTTCTTACTACGCCCCATTTTCCCTTCTTTGTCCTTCATCTCTTTCCCTTTCTCTCACTCTTTCTTTCTCACCTTCTCTCTTCTATATCTCTCCCTCTTTACTATCTCTCTCTCCCCCACTGTCTCTCTCTCTCTCTTTCTCCCCACTGTCTCTCTCTCTCTCTTTCTCCCCACTGTCTCTCTCTCTCTCTTTCTCCCCACTGTCTCTCTCTCTCTCTTTCTCCCCACTGTCTCTCTCTCTCTCTCTTTCTCCCCACTGTCTCTCTCTCTCTCTTTCTCCCCACTGTCTCTCTCTCTCTCTTTCTCCCCACTGTCTCTCTCTCTCTCTTTCTCCCCACTGTCTCTCTCTCTCTCTTTCTCCCCACTGTCTCTCTCTTTCTCCCCACTGTCTCTCTCTTTCTCCCCACTGTCTCTCTCTTTCTCCCCACTGTCTCTCTCTTTCTCCCCACTGTCTCTCTCTTTCTCCCCACTGTCTCTCTCTTTCTCCCCACTGTCTCTCTCTTTCTCCCCACTGTCTCTCTCTTTCTCCCCACTGTCTCTCTCTCTCTCTCCCCACTGTCTCTCTCTCTCTCTCCCCACTGTGTCTCTCTCTCTCTCCCCCCACGGTCTCTCTCTCTCTCCCCCACGCTCTCTCTCTCTCTCCCCCACGGTCTCTCTCTCTCTCCCCCACTGTCTCTCTCTCTCTCCCCTACTGTCTCTCTCTCCGAGTCCCGTGTCTGTCTCTGACGTATGTACACTCAGGTTGTCATAAACAGGTAATGGATCTACTTGTTATCACGTCTTTATGTCGTTGCTTTTAACGCTCAACAAGGCGTTTGTTCCCCCAGCGTCGCTAAGTGGCCACCAGAGAGGTTTACAACGTCCCCAAGTCAGTCCCCGTCGTGGTGGCGGAGAGAGAAGACGTCTCAACAAGCAGCATATCTTTCAGCCCGTCAGATTGAAATGTGCAGCGAATGATTTGAAAAGCTTTTTGAGATTGTAAATACAGACGTAATAAGCATCAATACAACTGGCATCAATATCCCTCTTGTGTTCTACCAAGTGTGTGTGGAGCGATTGTGTGTGTGTGTGTCCACAACTGTGTGTGTGAGACGAATATATTTGGCCCCATAGAACCATAATTCCATCCCCTATTGGCCTGTATGTGCTGTACCTCTTTACTCTGTTAGTGGTAGTGAATAGTACTGCTGTACCTCTTTACTCTGTTAGTGGTAGTGAATAGTGATGTTGTACCTCTTTACTCTGTTAGTGGTAGTGAATAGTGATGTTGTACCTCTTTACTCTGTTAGTGGTAGTGAATAGTGCTGCTGTACCTCTTTACTCTGTTAGTGGTAGTGAATAGTGCTGCTGTACCTCTTTACTCTGTTAGTGGTAGTGAATAGTGATGTTGTACCTCTTTACTCTGTTAGTGGTAGTGAATAGTGCTGCTGTACCTCTTTACTCTGTTAGTGGTAGTGAATAGTGCTGCTGTACCTCTTTACTCTGTTAGTGGTAGTGAATAGTGTTGTTGTACCTCTTTACTCTGTTAGTGGTAGTGAATAGTGATGCTGTACCTCTTTACTCTGTTAATGGTAGTGAATAGTGATGCTGTACCTCTTTACTCTGTTAATGGTAGTGAATAGTGCTGCTGTACCTCTTTACTCTGTTAGTGGTAGTGAATAGTGATGTTGTACCTCTTTACTGTGTTAGTGGTAGTGAATAGTGATGCTGTACCTCTTTACTCTGTTAGTGGTAGTGAATAGTGATGTTGTACCTCTTTACTCTGTTAGTGGTAGTGAATAGTGCTGCTGTACCTCTTTACTCTGTTAGTGGTAGTGAATAGTGCTGCTGTACCTCTTTACTCTGTTAGTGGTAGTGAATAGTGCTGCTGTACCTCTTTACTCTGTTAGTGGTAGTGAATAGTGCTGCTGTACCTCTTTACTCTGTTAGTGGTAGTGAATAGTGCTTCTGTACCTCTTTACTCTGTTAGTGGTAGTGAATAGTGCTTCTGTACCTCTTTACTCTGTTAGTGGTAGTGAATAGTGATGTTGTACCTCTTTACTCTGTTAGTGGTAGTGAATAGTGATGTTGTACCTCTTTACTCTGTTAGTGGTAGTGAATAGTGCTTCTGTACCTCTTTACTCTGTTAGCGGTAGTGAATAGTGGTGCTGTACCTGTTTACTCTGTTAGTGGTAGTGAATTGTGCTTCTGTACCTCTTTACTCTGTTAGTGGTAGTGAATAGTGGTGCTGTACCTCTTTACTGTGGTAGTGAATAGTGGTGCTGTACCTTTTTACTGTGTTAGTGGTAGTGAATAGTGGTGCTGTACCTCTTTACTCTGTTAGTGGTAGTGAATAGTGTTGCTGTACCTCTTTACTCTGTTAGTGGTAGTGAATAGTGCTGCTGTACCTCTTTACTCTGTTAGTGGTAGTGAATAGTGCTGCTGTACCTCTTTACTCTGTTAGTGGTAGTGAATAGTGATGCTGTACCTCTTTACTCTGTTAGCGGTAGTGAATAGTGGTGCTGTACCTGTTTACTCTGTTAGTGGTAGTGAATTGTGCTTCTGTACCTCTTTACTCTGTTAGTGGTAGTGAATAGTGGTGCTGTACCTCTTTACTGTGGTAGTGAATAGTGGTGCTGTACCTTTTTACTGTGTTAGTGGTAGTGAATAGTGGTGCTGTACCTCTTTACTCTGTTAGTGGTAGTGAATAGTGTTGCTGTACCTCTTTACTCTGTTAGTGGTAGTGAATAGTGCTGCTGTACCTCTTTACTCTGTTAGTGGTAGTGAATAGTGCTGCTGTACCTCTTTACTCTGTTAGTGGTAGTGAATAGTGATGCTGTACCTCTTTACTCTGTTAGTGGTAGTGAATAGTGCTGCTGTACCTCTTTACTCTGTTAGTGGTAGTGAATAGTGCTGCTGTACCTCTTTACTCTGTTAGTGGTAGTGAATAGTGCTGCTGTACCTCTTTACTCTGTTAGTGGTAGTGAATAGTGATGCTGTACCTCTTTACTCTGTTAGTGGTAGTGAATAGTGCTGCTGTACCTCTTTACTCTGTTAGCGGTAGTGAATAGTGCTGCTGTACCTCTTTACTCTGTTAGCGGTAGTGAATAGTGCTGCTGTACCTCTTTACTCTGTTAGTGGTAGTGAATAGTGCTGCTGTACCTCTTTACTCTGTTAGTGGTAGTGAATAGTGATGCTGTACCTCTTTACTCTGTTAGTGGTAGTGAATAGTGATGTTGTACCTCTTTACTCTGTTAGCGGTAGTGAATAGTGCTGCTGTACCTCTTTACTCTGTTAGCGGTAGTGAATAGTGGTGCTGTACCTGTTTACTCTGTTAGTGGTAGTGAATTGTGCTGCTGTACCTCTTTACTCTGTTAGTGGTAGTGAATAGTGGTGCTGTACCTCTTTACTGTGGTAGTGGTAGTGAATAGTGGTGCTGTACCTTTTTACTGTGTTAGTGGTAGTGAATAGTGGTGCTGTACCTCTTTACTCTGTTAGTGGTAGTGAATAGTGTTGCTGTACCTCTTTACTCTGTTAGTGGTAGTGAATAGTGATGCTGTACCTCTTTACTCTGTTAGTGGTAGTGAATAGTGCTGCTGTACCTCTTTACTCTGTTAGTGGTAGTGAATAGTGATGCTGTACCTCTTTACTCTGTTAGTGGTAGTGAATAGTGATGTTGTACCTCTTTACTCTGTTAGTGGTAGTGAATAGTGATGTTGTACCTCTTTACTCTGTTAGTGGTAGTGAATAGTGCTGCTGTACCTCTTTACTCTGTTAGTGGTAGTGAATAGTGCTGCTGTACCTCTTTACTCTGTTAGTGGTAGTGAATAGTGATGTTGTACCTCTTTACTCTGTTAGTGGTAGTGAATAGTGCTGCTGTACCTCTTTACTCTGTTAGTGGTAGTGAATAGTGCTGCTGTACCTCTTTACTCTGTTAGTGGTAGTGAATAGTGTTGTTGTACCTCTTTACTCTGTTAGTGGTAGTGAATAGTGATGCTGTACCTCTTTACTCTGTTAGTGGTAGTGAATAGTGATGTTGTACCTCTTTACTCTGTTAATGGTAGTGAATAGTGCTGCTGTACCTCTTTACTCTGTTAGTGGTAGTGAATAGTGATGTTGTACCTCTTTACTGTGTTAGTGGTAGTGAATAGTGATGCTGTACCTCTTTACTCTGTTAGTGGTAGTGAATAGTGATGTTGTACCTCTTTACTCTGTTAGTGGTAGTGAATAGTGCTGCTGTACCTCTTTACTCTGTTAGTGGTAGTGAATAGTGCTGCTGTACCTCTTTACTCTGTTAGTGGTAGTGAATAGTGCTGCTGTACCTCTTTACTCTGTTAGTGGTAGTGAATAGTGCTTCTGTACCTCTTTACTCTGTTAGTGGTAGTGAATAGTGCTTCTGTACCTCTTTACTCTGTTAGTGGTAGTGAATAGTGATGTTGTACCTCTTTACTCTGTTAGTGGTAGTGAATAGTGATGTTGTACCTCTTTACTCTGTTAGTGGTAGTGAATAGTGCTGCTGTACCTCTTTACTCTGTTAGTGGTAGTGAATAGTGCTGCTGTACCTCTTTACTCTGTTAGTGGTAGTGAATAGTGATGTTGTACCTCTTTACTCTGTTAGTGGTAGTGAATAGTGCTGCTGTACCTCTTTACTCTGTTAGTGGTAGTGAATAGTGCTGCTGTACCTCTTTACTCTGTTAGTGGTAGTGAATAGTGTTGTTGTACCTCTTTACTCTGTTAGTGGTAGTGAATAGTGATGCTGTACCTCTTTACTCTGTTAGTGGTAGTGAATAGTGATGTTGTACCTCTTTACTCTGTTAATGGTAGTGAATAGTGCTGCTGTACCTCTTTACTCTGTTAGTGGTAGTGAATAGTGATGTTGTACCTCTTTACTGTGTTAGTGGTAGTGAATAGTGATGCTGTACCTCTTTACTCTGTTAGTGGTAGTGAATAGTGATGTTGTACCTCTTTACTCTGTTAGTGGTAGTGAATAGTGCTGCTGTACCTCTTTACTCTGTTAGTGGTAGTGAATAGTGCTGCTGTACCTCTTTACTCTGTTAGTGGTAGTGAATAGTGCTGCTGTACCTCTTTACTCTGTTAGTGGTAGTGAATAGTGCTGCTGTACCTCTTTACTCTGTTAGTGGTAGTGAATAGTGCTTCTGTACCTCTTTACTCTGTTAGTGGTAGTGAATAGTGCTTCTGTACCTCTTTACTCTGTTAGTGGTAGTGAATAGTGATGTTGTACCTCTTTACTCTGTTAGTGGTAGTGAATAGTGATGTTGTACCTCTTTACTCTGTTAGTGGTAGTGAATAGTGCTTCTGTACCTCTTTACTCTGTTAGCGGTAGTGAATAGTGGTGCTGTACCTGTTTACTCTGTTAGCGGTAGTGAATTGTGCTTCTGTACCTCTTTACTCTGTTAGTGGTAGTGAATAGTGGTGCTGTACCTCTTTACTGTGGTAGTGAATAGTGGTGCTGTACCTTTTTACTGTGTTAGTGGTAGTGAATAGTGGTGCTGTACCTCTTTACTCTGTTAGTGGTAGTGAATAGTGTTGCTGTACCTCTTTACTCTGTTAGTGGTAGTGAATAGTGCTGCTGTACCTCTTTACTCTGTTAGTGGTAGTGAATAGTGCTGCTGTACCTCTTTACTCTGTTAGTGGTAGTGAATAGTGATGCTGTACCTCTTTACTCTGTTAGCGGTAGTGAATAGTGGTGCTGTACCTGTTTACTCTGTTAGTGGTAGTGAATTGTGCTTCTGTACCTCTTTACTCTGTTAGTGGTAGTGAATAGTGGTGCTGTACCTCTTTACTGTGGTAGTGAATAGTGGTGCTGTACCTTTTTACTGTGTTAGTGGTAGTGAATAGTGGTGCTGTACCTCTTTACTCTGTTAGTGGTAGTGAATAGTGTTGCTGTACCTCTTTACTCTGTTAGTGGTAGTGAATAGTGCTGCTGTACCTCTTTACTCTGTTAGTGGTAGTGAATAGTGCTGCTGTACCTCTTTACTCTGTTAGTGGTAGTGAATAGTGATGCTGTACCTCTTTACTCTGTTAGTGGTAGTGAATAGTGCTGCTGTACCTCTACTCTGTTAGTGGTAGTGAATAGTGCTGCTGTACCTCTTTACTCTGTTAGTGGTAGTGAATAGTGCTGCTGTACCTCTTTACTCTGTTAGTGGTAGTGAATAGTGATGCTGTACCTCTTTACTCTGTTAGTGGTAGTGAATAGTGCTGCTGTACCTCTTTACTCTGTTAGCGGTAGTGAATAGTGCTGCTGTACCTCTTTACTCTGTTAGCGGTAGTGAATAGTGCTGCTGTACCTCTTTACTCTGTTAGTGGTAGTGAATAGTGCTGCTGTACCTCTTTACTCTGTTAGTGGTAGTGAATAGTGATGCTGTACCTCTTTACTCTGTTAGTGGTAGTGAATAGTGATGTTGTACCTCTTTACTCTGTTAGCGGTAGTGAATAGTGCTGCTGTACCTCTTTACTCTGTTAGCGGTAGTGAATAGTGGTGCTGTACCTGTTTACTCTGTTAGTGGTAGTGAATTGTGCTGCTGTACCTCTTTACTCTGTTAGTGGTAGTGAATAGTGGTGCTGTACCTCTTTACTGTGGTAGTGGTAGTGAATAGTGGTGCTGTACCTTTTTACTCTGTTAGTGGTAGTGAATAGTGCTGCTGTACCTCTTTACTCTGTTAGTGGTAGTGAATAGTGATGCTGTACCTCTTTACTCTGTTAGTGGTAGTGAATAGTGATGTTGTACCTCTTTACTCTGTTAGTGGTAGTGAATAGTGATGTTGTACCTCTTTACTCTGTTAGTGGTAGTGAATAGTGCTGCTGTACCTCTTTACTCTGTTAGTGGTAGTGAATAGTGCTGCTGTACCTCTTTACTCTGTTAGTGGTAGTGAATAGTGATGTTGTACCTCTTTACTCTGTTAGTGGTAGTGAATAGTGCTGCTGTACCTCTTTACTCTGTTAGTGGTAGTGAATAGTGCTGCTGTACCTCTTTACTCTGTTAGTGGTAGTGAATAGTGTTGTTGTACCTCTTTACTCTGTTAGTGGTAGTGAATAGTGATGCTGTACCTCTTTACTCTGTTAGTGGTAGTGAATAGTGATGTTGTACCTCTTTACTCTGTTAATGGTAGTGAATAGTGCTGCTGTACCTCTTTACTCTGTTAGTGGTAGTGAATAGTGATGTTGTACCTCTTTACTGTGTTAGTGGTAGTGAATAGTGATGCTGTACCTCTTTACTCTGTTAGTGGTAGTGAATAGTGATGTTGTACCTCTTTACTCTGTTAGTGGTAGTGAATAGTGCTGCTGTACCTCTTTACTCTGTTAGTGGTAGTGAATAGTGCTGCTGTACCTCTTTACTCTGTTAGTGGTAGTGAATAGTGCTGCTGTACCTCTTTACTCTGTTAGTGGTAGTGAATAGTGCTTCTGTACCTCTTTACTCTGTTAGTGGTAGTGAATAGTGCTTCTGTACCTCTTTACTCTGTTAGTGGTAGTGAATAGTGATGTTGTACCTCTTTACTCTGTTAGTGGTAGTGAATAGTGATGTTGTACCTCTTTACTCTGTTAGTGGTAGTGAATAGTGCTTCTGTACCTCTTTACTCTGTTAGCGGTAGTGAATAGTGGTGCTGTACCTGTTTACTCTGTTAGTGGTAGTGAATTGTGCTTCTGTACCTCTTTACTCTGTTAGTGGTAGTGAATAGTGGTGCTGTACCTCTTTACTGTGGTAGTGAATAGTGGTGCTGTACCTTTTTACTGTGTTAGTGGTAGTGAATAGTGGTGCTGTACCTCTTTACTCTGTTAGTGGTAGTGAATAGTGTTGCTGTACCTCTTTACTCTGTTAGTGGTAGTGAATAGTGCTGCTGTACCTCTTTACTCTGTTAGTGGTAGTGAATAGTGCTGCTGTACCTCTTTACTCTGTTAGTGGTAGTGAATAGTGATGCTGTACCTCTTTACTCTGTTAGTGGTAGTGAATAGTGCTGCTGTACCTCTTTACTCTGTTAGTGGTAGTGAATAGTGCTGCTGTACCTCTTTACTCTGTTAGTGGTAGTGAATAGTGCTGCTGTACCTCTTTACTCTGTTAGTGGTAGTGAATAGTGATGCTGTACCTCTTTACTCTGTTAGTGGTAGTGAATAGTGCTGCTGTACCTCTTTACTCTGTTAGCGGTAGTGAATAGTGCTGCTGTACCTCTTTACTCTGTTAGCGGTAGTGAATAGTGCTGCTGTACCTCTTTACTCTGTTAGTGGTAGTGAATAGTGCTGCTGTACCTCTTTACTCTGTTAGTGGTAGTGAATAGTGATGCTGTACCTCTTTACTCTGTTAGTGGTAGTGAATAGTGATGTTGTACCTCTTTACTCTGTTAGCGGTAGTGAATAGTGCTGCTGTACCTCTTTACTCTGTTAGCGGTAGTGAATAGTGGTGCTGTACCTGTTTACTCTGTTAGTGGTAGTGAATTGTGCTGCTGTACCTCTTTACTCTGTTAGTGGTAGTGAATAGTGGTGCTGTACCTCTTTACTGTGGTAGTGGTAGTGAATAGTGGTGCTGTACCTTTTTACTGTGTTAGTGGTAGTGAATAGTGGTGCTGTACCTCTTTACTCTGTTAGTGGTAGTGAATAGTGTTGCTGTACCTCTTTACTCTGTTAGTGGTAGTGAATAGTGATGCTGTACCTCTTTACTCTGTTAGTGGTAGTGAATAGTGCTGCTGTACCTCTTTACTCTGTTAGTGGTAGTGAATAGTGATGCTGTACCTCTTTACTCTGTTAGTGGTAGTGAATAGTGCTGCTGTACCTCTTTACTCTGTTAGTGGTAGTGAATAGTGCTGCTGTACCTCTTTACTCTGTTAGTGGTAGTGAATAGTGCTGCTGTACCTCTTTACTCTGTTAGTGGTAGTGAATAGTGCTGCTGTACCTCTTTACTCTGTTAGTGGTAGTGAATAGTGATGCTGTACCTCTTTACTCTGTTAGCGGTAGTGAATAGTGCTGCTGTACCTCTTTACTCTGTTAGTGGTAGTGAATAGTGCTGCTGTACCTCTTTACTGTGTTAGTGGTAGTGAATAGTGCTGCTGTACCTCTTTACTCTGTTAGTGGTAGTGAATAGTGCTGCTGTACCTCTTTACTCTGTTAGTGGTAGTGAATAGTGCTGCTGTACCTCTTTACTCTGTTAGTGGTAGTGAATAGTGCTGCTGTACCTCTTTACTCTGTTAGTGGTAGTGAATAGTGATGCTGTACCTCTTTACTCTGTTAGTGGTAGTGAATAGTACTGCTGTACCTCTTTACTCTGTTAGTGGTAGTGAATAGTGCTGCTGTACCTCTTTACTCTGTTAGTGGTAGTGAATAGTGCTGCTGTACCTCTTTACTCTGTTAGTGGTAGTGAATAGTGCTGCTGTATGATAATGTCATGGATCCTATTATCAGTCCAGTTTGACACTTTGAAATTGAATACCTACGCAATTCCTCAAATTAAGCAAGTGATTTTCTTTGGCACCCCAGTGAATAGGATGCTCCTGATGGATAACACACACACTCCCATTTGCACTGATTAGTACCAAACATCCCACTGCTCTACTTCTTTTCCCCACATTGTTCAATTTCTCCTCCTCTCCCTCTCTCCATTTCTCCTTCTCCCTCTCTCCATTTCTCCTTCTCCCTCTCTCCATTTCTCCTCTTCATTTCTCCCTCTCTCCATTTCTCCTCTTCATTTCTCCCTCTCTCCATTTCTCCTTCTCCCTCTCTCCATTTTTCCTCTCCATTTCTCCCTCTCTCCATTTCTCCTTTTCCCTTCTCCATTTCTCCTCTCCATTTCTCCTCTCCATTTCTCCCTCTCTCCATTTCTCCTTCTCCCTCTCTCCATTTCTCCCTCTCTCCATTTCTCCTCTCCATTTCTCCCTCTCTCCATTTCTCCCTCTCTCCATTTCTCCTTCTCCCTCTCTCCATTTCTCCCTCTCTCCATTTCTCCCTCTCTCCATTTCTCCCTCTCTCCACATTTCCCCTCTCAATTTTCGTCTGACATCGAGCGTTGGGGTGCTGACATGTTTTGGGCATGTGGTTTGTGAAGACCCAGTGAGGGGTGGAGAGGATAATGAGCATCCGCCTGTCTGAGGAGAGAGCGCTGCCTGCTCCCTGCTAGCTCCAGCTCACTACAGACCTTTCCCTCCGCTCACCCCCCTCACTTCCCTGGTTGACATTTAAGTGCTGGGAGGTGCAGTGTGTCTATAATAGCCTGGTTGTATAACTGGCAGGCCAGTTAGAGAGAGGTGGGAATGGGGAGAGGGGGGGGGGGGGAGAAAGGGAGGGAGATCGGGGAGGGTGAGAGGGAGAGGTAGGGGTAGGAAGGAAGGAGGGGAGAGGGGAGAAATAGAGGGAGGGAAGTGATGAGGAACTTGTCATCTTTTGTCAATCCTTGTCTATCTGTCCTCTTAACACCATGTTGAGGATGTAACATTGGCACATAAACACACCTTGAGTCAGTGTGTGTGGATACTGAACCAGAAAGACAGCCACATGGTAGTGTACTGTAGCAGTAGTGTGGGGAGGGATCCTGTAGTCAAACACTTCAACAAGACTTATGCATTTACACATAACATCCAACCCCATTTAACCAAACCTGCCCAGGTCAGAAAGCATCAGAACCCCCCCCCCCCCCATGAGGCAGCATTACTTAACATGACCCCCTCGCCTTCTCTCAAACCCCCCCAAGACCCAGCTAGGAGCTGGGGCAGAAAGCAGGAAACACGGCCTACGTTTGTCCCTGTTTCCACCGCTGCGTGTTGTCATTATTGTGTTTAATCAAAGTGCAGATTATGCTCTCATTAAAAAGCTTTTTACTTTGACTGTGGATACAAGGCACAGAGGAGTTAGGCAAAGTAATTTGCGTCAAATTTCCCACGGGGGCCCACAGAGGCTAAGCAGCCAGTGTCTTAATCGTTTGACTTTCTCTAGTATGTCTTCGCCGCACCTGGCCTCTCTCTTCTTTCTCTCTCTCCCACTCTGCCGTCGGAGGGAAAAAACAACGCCATATTGATTTGTCTTTCTCTCCTCCCACGCTTTATGAAACAAAACGTAATGAATAGGTAATTCTCCTGAATAGGCAGATTTTGGTTATTGTCTCCAAAGGGCTAATGTTGTTAAATACCCGACACTTTGTCAGCAGCAGGGTTAGCACCACAGGGAATACAATTTGGCTCGCACTGATTGCAAAGGATTTTGAAAATGTGTGGGAACCGCACTCTATGACGGTATTGGTGTCTTAACCAAAGACTGGTAGAGGAAGTTTGGACTCGATACTGAATTAGAAAGTCATTTAAAGGCCTTTTAAGGTTGTTGTTGGCATCAGCTGAAGTCAAGAGGGAAACATGGTGAAGTTTACTATTCTACTATTCAGTTATGGATCTGCTCCAGCTAATCATGGATGTGTTTTGTTATAGAACTATGAAATGTTCCTCAGCTGTCCCCAAAAAAACAATCATGGTCTATTAGTTTTCCAGCTCAGTCACTTTCGGACTTTTCTTTTCCTAACTTTTTGAAACGCTAATTAGATTTTCATTACCTATATATTCCAGTACTTTTCCAGTCCTTTCTTATGGTGTCCCTGTAAACAGTCCTCCACGGCTCAGAGACCAATGGGGTCAATCTGGGGGTCCTGAGTCGTCTTGGAGGTCTAACCCACTGAGTGTCTCCGCTGGGTGTAATTGTGCATGAAAGATGAGCGCGGCGGCCGTGACCAAAACAGCGCGAAGGCCAACTGACAGTGAGAGAGCTGCCACATCAGCTGTGTGCGGCGAGCTCAACGCTCTCAGATCGATGGCGAGCTCAGGGGCCTCCAATGATCTGTCTGTTTAAGGACAGGAGAACGTCTCCTGCTTCAGAGCACCCTCCTCGCTTTCTCTAATAGAATCTAAAACCTAATCCCGATACAGTACATTAACCCGGTCTCGTTTCTCCCTCCTCTTCTGTCTCCTCCCTCTTCCCTCTGGCAGGTGGAGGTGGAAGTAGAGAGTATGGACAAGGCTGGTAACTTCATCGGCTGGCTTCACATCGAGGGGGTCAACCTGTCGGTGGCGCTGGTAGAGAACGCCCTATCGAAGGTCCACTTCACGGCCGAGCGTAGCTCCTACTACAAGACCCTGGTATCCGGAGAGGAGGCCTCTCGTCTCAGGAAAGACAAGGTAAGTCCTCAGTTTGCCCCGTGTTTTTGTTTGTTAGCGTTTTGGGGTTATATATGGAGTGTGTGATTCTCTTTATTATAGTTTATTCTTTGTTAGTCAGCACCTCTGCACAAAATAATTTTTCTGGGTGTGCTACAGCTCATGTTTTTATTTCTAGCGTTTTGGGGTTTGTTAGCCTTGTTAGCCTTGAGGGTGCTTTTGTTTGTTAGTGTTTTGGGGTTAACAATCTTTGTAAGCCCTGAGGGCACTTTTGTTTGTTAGCACTTAACCATTAGCATCAGGCTTAGTTTGCATGGGCTTTAAGGCTCATCGTAACTAGAGGTCTTCACGGATCCACCTGTACCCGAATACCAGAGACCCGATCCCGGGTCCAGATCCATGAATCCACGTGTCTGGGTATGATCTGATATGATTGTCATGAGTCTGGGTATGATCTGATATGATTGTCATGAGTCTGGGTATGATCTGATATGATTGTCATGAGTCTGGGTATGATCTGATATGATTGTCATGAGTCTGGTTATGATCTGATATGATTGTCACGGGTCTGGGTATGATCTGATATGATTGTCACGGGTCTGGGTATGATCTAATATGATTGTCATGAGTCTGGTTATGATCTAATATGATTGTCATGAGTCTGGGTATGATCTGATATGATTGTCATGAGTCTGGGTATGATCTAATATGATTGTCATGAGTCTGGGTATGATCTGATATGATTGTCATGAGTCTGGGTATGATCTGATATGATTGTCATGAGTCTGGTTATGATCTAATATGATTGTCACGGGTCTAGTTATGATCTGATATGATTGTCACGGGTCTGGGTATGATATGATTGTCATTGGTCTGGGTATGATCTGATATGATTGTCATTGGTCTGGGTATGATCTGATATGATTGTCACGCGTCTGGGTATGATCTGATATGATTGTCACGGGTCTGTGTATGATCTGATATGATTGTCATGGGTCTGGGTATTATCTGATATGATTGTCACGGGTCTGGGTATGATCTGATATGATTGTCATGAGTCTGGTTATGATCTAACATGATTGTCATGAGTCTGGTTATGATCTGATATGATTGTCACTGGTCTGGGTATTATCTGATCTGATATGATTGTCACTGGTCTGGGTATGATCTGATATGATTGTCACGGGTCTGGGTATGATCTGATATGATTGTCACGGGTCTGGGTATGATCTGATCTGATATGATTGTCACGGGTCTGGGTATGATCTGATCTGATATGATTGTCACGGGTCTGGGTATGATCTGATATGATTGTCACGGGTCTGGGTATGATCTGATATGATTGTCACGGGTCTGGGTATGATCTGATATGATTGTCACGGGTCTGGGTATGATCTGATAGGATTGTCACGGGTCTGGGTATGATCTGATATGATTGTCACGAGTCTGTGGTATGATCTGATATGATTGTCACAGGTCTGGGTATGATCTGATCTGATATGATTGTCACTGGTCTGTGTATGATCTGATATGATTGTCACAGGTCTGGGTATGATCTGATCTGATATGATTGTCACTGGTCTGTGTATGATCTGATATGATTGTCACGGGTCTGGGTATGATCTGATAGGATTGTCACGGGTCTGGGTATGATCTGATATGATTGTCACGAGTCTGTGGTATGATCTGATATGATTGTCACAGGTCTGGGTATGATCTGATCTGATATGATTGTCACTGGTCTGTGTATGATCTGATATGATTGTCACGGGTCTGGGTATGATCTGATATGATTGTCACGAGTCTGTGGTATGATCTGATATGATTGTCACGGGTCTGGGTATGATCTGATATGATTGTCACGGGTCTGGGTATGATCTGATATGATTGTCACGGGTCTGGGTATGATCTGATAGGATTGTCACGGGTCTGGGTATGATCTGATATGATTGTCACGGGTCTGGGTATGATCTGATATGATTGTCACGGGTCTGGGTATGATCTGATATGATTGTCACGGGTCTGGGTATGATCTGATATGATTGTCACGGGTCTGGGTATGATCTGATATGATTGTCACAGGTCTGGGTATGATCTGATATGATTGTCACGGGTCTGGGTATGATCTGATATGATTGTCACGGGTCTGGGTATGATCTGATATGATTGTCACGGGTCTGGGGTATGTGTAGTAAAGAGAGAGAAATGGTATTTGTGCTGATGCTCTTGCTTTTCACGAGAGTGGAGCGTGTAGCTTGTTCAAATCGGAAATAGGCTACAGTCATAGAGCCTCCGTGTGTGGCAAAAGTTATATGTCTAATCAATGGAAGATTGAATTAAAAGTTAAAGGGGGAGGATAGGTTAGCACGACCAAGAGCCAACAGGTAGGCTGCTACTTAATATTCTGCAGGGAGTTGTTATTTGTAACAGTAGGATTAGAAAGCTCTTTCACTGCAGCTTCTGTTAGTCTAGCTAGCTAACGTTAGCTAGCTTGACTAGCTTCTCCCGTTTTGATCCTGTCAAGACAGGTACTATGTAATCATATTTGTTGATAAATAACCTAGCTATGGCAGGTATTAGTCTACTATGGCTTGGTTGCTGTCTCTTGTCTCTCCATCCTCCCTGCTCCCTGTGTCACTCGCTCACAGTACAGTCCCTGCCCGCCTGCTACAGCAGTACATCTCTCTCCTCTCGCGCTTTATCAGCTCTGGTTATTAAAGTATCTTTAAAAAATATACTTTTCTGCTGCTTCCCTCACTTGGATTGGGTCGGGTCTGGATCCGACCAGGTCTATACTGAACGGGTCTAGTTGTCCTCGGGTCTGTTCGAGTCTAGCAGTCCTTGGGTCCGTTTGGTTTCTATATTTAAAACATTTATTTGTGGGAATAATTTAGGCAACAACAAAACTTTGAAGAGGTAAGAGATGGTGAAATAATTTGGAATAGGGTTAGTATTTGTGGAAAAGTTGGGCTAGTTAGCTAGAAGACATGGACTCCAAGACGAGTTGGTATCACAAAGTCCAGTGGACTTGGGAATCAAGACCAGTACTAGTTGACATCACTCCGTTCCTGTCTTAACTTTAAACAGCTAGTTAGCATGATGGTTAGCAACACAGTTAAAAAGGCTTTTCATAATATCTGCTTAGAGACCCTGTCCTTGTGTAAGAAGTCTGGTGTCACCCCGTCATCATACTATATCAATTTCCTCCAAATGCATCAATCTCATCTGTGACATGGAGAAAGCCAGCCAATGATGAGAGTGGTGAGACTGATGCTACGTCTTTGGGGAGGAGAATTGCCACATATTCCCCCGTTATCATTGACGCCTCCTTTCCCTTCCTATCGCAGGCCTTTGATGGATGGAGGCCCTCTCTCTTAGTGATCCCAATCTCTCCCTCCATTTTCATTATGCCAGATGAATTCAGTCCTGGGCCAGCTGTCTCGCCCATCCTCTATCCCCGCTACCACTCTCTCTATCTCTCCCTGCTATGCCCAACGCTTTGGGAAGCTGCCGCATCTGCTTTTCTCCTATCATTGGAATGATCTACTGCTGGAGCCAAGCAGGGACTGTGTTCCCTGTCCTTCCTCTGAATCCATCACGGCTCTAGCAGCACTATATGAGAAACATCCATCTGAGTGGTTGGGATAGGGAGTGAACCTGGGGCCGGAGTACAAAGTAAATCTAATCTCCCACGATGTGCCATGGATGCACGGCGTCCGCTGAGGCGGCGGTGAGGAGAGAACTCTTTTTGGCCTCCCTACCAGTCTGTCCCTCTCCATCGTCTGTCCAGGAGTACAGGCCAGATTGGCTTCCTGTTTCAGACCTGACCTGATTGTGAGCAGAGCTTAAGAGGGCAACAGTGAGATTCTCTCTTTCTCTACTTGGCCTAACCGTCAGTTGTGGCCCTCAAGGGCTGTGTGATTGTGTTTGAAGTGGTTTTCCCTGAGTGGCATTGAGCCGAAAGACAACGGCGCCACCCACCCCCACACACACGTGTATATATGTGTGTGGGGGTGGGTGGGGCAGATGTTTGTGTGCTGTGTACATCCTGGGGGTCAGACGAGAGGCGGAGGGGTTGTGGATATAATTAACCCTTCGGGACCTGGCGGAGAAAAAGCTGAGCTCTCTGCTTTTTTTCTTTCTTCTGAAGTGCAGCCGGGCCGTCCTTCGCTAGGTGTACCATCCTCCTCTCTCGTCTTCCTCTTCTTCCCTCTCTCTCTATTTTTATTGGCCCCCCTGGCTGTGGATATGGGAGAAATTGTTGTTGCTGTGTCAGGCATATCCCCCGACAAGAAAGAGGGCTTGGCGTAATGAAGTGGACTCTGAGGGGTCCAGAGATCTTCCCCTCATTAAAGTTTCCACTGCTGGGGGAGCAGGGACCGGGGCATGAGGGGGGGGATGTTGCTGCTTTTGCACTTGTTCCTAAAACTAAACTGCTTAGCTCGAGTGACTTCCGTCGATATGAGGTTTTCTTTACGCGACGCTGCCAATGGGAGCAGGTCGTTACGGTTGAAATGAAAGCTCTCACAAAGTTGTCCGCTTCTGTTTTTATCTTTATGGCCATCAGCATATTTGGGCTCGGAGATCAGCATCTCTTAAATTGATGTCTGCCTCCGTTACGCAAGACTCAGCTCAACCGTGTCCCATTTAGATAGGAAGGTCAAGGCCTGGTCACACCACATGCCTAATTCTGCTCTGCCACATCTATCTGGATGAGCGGTTGCATCATTTTGAGACGTAATGCACTACAGATAGACTTGGCAGGTGCAGTGGTGGTCAGAGCTGTCTCTTTAGCTTCTTGCCTTGACAAATGAACCGTTAATCTTCACCCCAAACCCCTAACATGACTTAACCACTGTCTAGAGAATAGATGGAGCATGTGTTTACTTAAGCAGTAAGGCACAAAGTGGTGTGGTATAGGGCCAATATACCACGGCTAAGGGCTGTTCTGAAGCACGACGCAACGCGGAGTGCCTGCATACAGCCCTTAGCCGTGGTATATTGGCCATATACCACAAAACCCCGAGGTGCCTTATTGCTTTTATAAACTGTTTACTAACGGAATTATAGCAGTAAAAATAAGTGTTTATACGTGGTATACGATCTGATATACCACGACGATCTGATATACCACAACTGTCAGCCAATCAGCATTCAGGGCTCAAACCACCCAGCTTATAATTAGTGTTACGTTGTTTTAACAAAGCACTACTCCTTTTATTCCTATACCCCGGCCCATTTTAATGCCTTCTCTTGTTTGTTTTGTGAAAGCATTCTTGTGTACCGGGACTTCTCTCTGGATGGTGAAAGAATCTGATTCCTGCTTACGAAGCATCACTGTAAACAAGGTCTGCTGAAACACTGCCTGTTTTCTGCTGCTGAATAAGTGCCATTGCATTTGTTTATGTGTTACATTCCCACTAGTCACATGCTGGGAGAGCGAGAGGGGACGGGAGTTTTTGTACAGTAACAATTCCGCTCAAAGTGGAACGCAGCATAATTGTTTTCTATTCAGGCCTAGTTTTACGAGTTCCCAAAGAATGAGGTCGGTAAGGGCACCGGAGGGTGGTGGTGCACCTCTAAGGACAATCACAAGAACACTCACAGAAACACGAAAATGAAAGTGTTCTGAAATGAAGAGAGGTGGAGAGAAAAGAACATTCAGTTCAAAATACCAAAGCTCTTTTTTGGTTGCTATGCAGCCCAGTGGGTTTCATTGTCCTCCTTAGTTGTTGTTGACATGCAATTCTGGCTCTTGTCAATGTTTGACTCCTCAATGGGAGCCCCCCCTGCCTCAGCACACCCAGCCAGTAGGCTGTGATAGAGGGAAAAAGCAACACACTGATAATTGGAGCCCCCCCTGCCTCAGCACACCCAGCCAGTAGGCTGTGATAGAGGGAAAAAGCAACACACTGATAATGGGAGCCCCCCCTGCCTCAGCACAGCCAGCCAGTAGGCTGTGATAGAGGGAAAAAGCAACACACTGATAATTGGAGCCCCCCCTGCCTCAGCACACCCAGCCAGTAGGCTGTGATAGAGGGAAAAAGCAACACACTGATAATGGGAGCCCCCCCTGCCTCAGCACACCCAGCCAGTAGGCTGTGATAGAGGGAAAAAGCAACACACTGATAATGGGAGCCCCCCCTGCCTCAGCACACCCAGCCAGTAGGCTGTGATAGAGGGAAAAAGCAACACACTGATAATGGGAGCCCCCCCTGCCTCAGCACACCCAGCCTGTAGGCTGTGATAGAGGGAAAAAGCAACACACTGATAATTGGAGCGGCCTAATTATGAAGAAGTAAATCAAGAATGGGTCCTTGATGAAACCAGAGCCCCTGTTTCTGTTGAGCAAGAGGTTTTCTGCTGTAATTACCCGGTAGTGAAAGAGATTAGCTTCCTCTGATGGGCCTTCAGAGAGCGAGAGAGAGGAGGAGGGACGAGCAAGATTATATGACCTTCCTGGTGATCCCCCTATCTTAGTCCCTTTTTTCTGCCTACAGAGACCACTCCCCATCCATCCTCCCTTTGTTCTCTCATCTTTCCCCAGTCTTCCCTCCTTCCATCCCTCCCTCCTTCTCTCCTAAATCATCCTCGTAATACCTCTAATTAACTGGAATCATGCTTCTTCACAAATGCAGTCATGACCTTATTCCCCTGAACTTCCTTCATCTGACAGTGGGAGGGGAGGCTAGGGTGAGCTGGACTGCGTTGTGGGCTGTACACTTTGTACTGTTTCGTGTGAATACCATTTTGAGAGTCTCTGGCACCTGCATTGCCCGTGACCTTTCAAGAACAGCAGAATCCCTGGGGAGGTAAAGCTTGGCCGACCGCTGTACTGTCTCGTTTCACATCCGTCCGTCAACGTGCATCCGTCTGTCTGAGAATTTAAAAGTACCTCGGGTTTGACGTTGGAACTCCTCCCAAAACGCGTCCTTGAGGAAGACTGATTGAAGTACATAATCCTGTTTCAGCTGGGTTTTTGGGAGGAATCCAAGCGTTAGGAGAGACTGACTAATGTTCCAGCGCATCAGGGGCTGTTTGAATACCCAGAGCTACTAGCCAGAGCGTCTCTGGTAATGTAAGGGAAATCAACGTTAACATGTCCCATGTTTGGCCGACGAGCACTGTAAGCATGTCCTGATGTTTGTTGCTACGCAGCATTCTTAACTCTTACTCACCATTACCAACACTCAGTCACACAAAGGGTCAAGTGGCTTGCTTCATAAGCCAAAACGTTTCCCCGTAATCAAAATTCATCCCATTTCTCCCTCTCTATGGGTTGTCAATTCCGTATTATTTTTTAGACGTGTTGTCAGAAATAGCCCCAAAGCTTTGGAGAGCTCCCCATGGCCCTATCTGCACAGACTGATCCACAGTCAGCACATTACACACCTGGCTAAACAAGAACAAGCAGAGAATGAATCAAGATAATTGGGGTTTTAGTGAACCTAATATGCCTGTGTCTTCTTCCTGAGCACATGCTGGGGGAAGTGTACCTTGGATTACTATATTCAATACTCTGGATTAGCCTAGCGATAGCATTTCATCTCTTTCCCTAGCATTATTACCATTTATTGGTGTTACTATGGAAAAACGTCTACCCGTTTTGTCAGTCAAGGGGATTTACATGGAATCAACATAACTAGGCTGTATCATGTGGTAATTAAAGATGACATGTATAGAGGGCATACCGTTACGTACAAGGACTCATGTTGTTGCTCTTCCAAGGAACAGGCCGTCTCTATCCATCTATTAGTACTTCCTCAAAGCAACTTTAAGCCCTAAAGTGTTCATGCCTTCTGCTTTCTTTTTCTCCCTCGGAGGGAGATCCTATTGCAATCACCATGGCGATATCTCAAAAACGCACTGGGGATTATTATTAAAGCAGCTCATTTGGAGTCGTTTGTGAACTAATGAGCGAATTCGAGAGCCAATCCGCTTGAAAATGCAGGTGCTCCTTCTTCAATTTAGCTCCCCTTTTAACTGAAATCCCTCTCTCTCGCTCAGCCGGCAAGTTATTACTTTTTACTTCAGCCATTTTATTCAGGCCCGGGTCTCTTTCCCGTTAGCATTGTGAAGAGGCTCGGCACGGATGTGAAATCATTATAATTCTTTTCCAACCAAATGTCATTAGGCAGTGTGAAGAATTGAGACTAATTGCGTCTCAGGGTAGACAAGTGATTATATATATGACCATTACGATCATCACTTCTCACCGCTGTCATTGTTGCCTGCTTATTTAACAAATGGAGGGCATTCGGTGTCAGACAGGAGCCACGACAGCGACACAGAGAATCAAAAAAAGAGTTATCCAATTAGACACCCCCCTTCACACCAAATACCTGGAAAGCACATTGAGAGCCACTGGAAGCAGCCACAGAGGCTGTTGGGCTATTCACACAGCGCCTCACCAAACCTCTGGTTTTAATTTCCAAAGCAACCTATCACCTTTCACATAAACCCTGTTGGTTGAATCAAGTGGGTGAGCTGATGTTGGAGTCTGAGCATGAGTGGAAGGTGACCGGCTCATCCTCCCTCCTGTCAGTCTGATGACTAGGCAGGAGCACCTGTGTTATTGATCCAAAATGACCGTCTTAACTCTACCCAGCAACAACAGGAACATCATTGATTGGGTCCAAATGGACATCCTCTACAAGGACACTGCTGACATGGTACTGTTGAAGTGGGAGATGTGTCAAACATCCTGTCAGAGAATCATAAAGCCAACTGATACATGTAAAGCAGGACATCTGAGATGTCAACATGCTACCCAACAGCACGTACTGTTTCCCACGGAATACCACAACAACAAAGTGGTGGGACATTGTTTTTGCGTCACCGGACTCTTCTTCGGATTCTTTCAGTTAGCGTCTGTCTGCGGTGGATTAGAGCGAGGGGTAATATGATGATAGAAAGTAGAAGTCTACATTGTGTAATATATTCCCCCTCGCATCATTTCTCAAGCGCTGGGCTCTGGCAGCTTGTTTGCATTGCGATGCCGAGTGATTCTTGGAGCGGTATCAAAACAATCTGTCATAACCAGTGAACTTTGAATAAACACAAGAAAGCTCTTTACCTTTCGCTATAGCGCGAACTCTGCCTCAACTGCTAAGCCCCTCATCTTAAATGAATGAGTGTGGGCCACTGCCATCGTTGTGCTCTTGTGTTTTTCTCTCTGTGTAAACACAAACTGAAGAATGAGGGGGATATGAAGGGAGACATCCTCTTTAACATCCTGTGTGTGCTTCCTGGTTGCTTTGAATAATGCAGGGCTATGGAGGGTGCTGTGTCAGGGACAGGTTGCACTGGGTCTACTGTACTGGGAGTGAGACTTTGAGGAAGGTTGGACGTAACAACTAGTCTTCGGTGTTTCCCCTAGGTTGTTTTGGTCAAGACGGGATGCCATTTTATTTGAGTTTCTCAGAATCTCTCCGGAAACAATGCAAGCGATAGTAGGGAAAACTCTGATTTTGACACAAAGGTAGTCAAAGACATTAGTTTTAATAATAATCCCAAGGTAGTCAAAGACATTAGTTTTAATAATAATCCCAAGGTAGTCAAAGACATTATTTTGAATAATGATTAATTACACTGTTATCTGGTTTCCGTTATAGGCCGGCTGCTCATTAGCACAATGGCCAACCCCATAAAACATGAAACGTACACATAACATAGCCTCCTACCCCACCCCAGCCATATGTCTTTGTTTTGGTTGAACGGCTATTTGATAAGGGCTGCGACTCATAGTTAATGAAATGCCTTTGGCCGCTCAGGCGTTAACCCTGCGCAGTCACAATACATGGGCTGTTTATATGCTGAGGTCTGTACGCAGGCTCTGTTTGTGATGTGTGGCAGCGACATGGTCTGTTTATATGCTGAGGCCTGTACGCAGGCTCTGTTTGTGATGTGTGGCGCAGCGACATGGGCTGTTTATATGCTGAGGCCTGTACGCAGGCTCTGTTTGTGATGTGTGGCAGCGACATGGGCTGTTTATATGCTGAGGCCTGTACGCAGGCTCTGTTTGTGATGTGTGGCAGCGACATGGGCTGTTTATATGCTGAGGCCTGTACGCAGGCTCTGTTTGTGATGTGTGGCAGCGACATGGGCTGTTTATATGCTGAGGTCTGTACGCAGGCTCTGTTTGTGATGTGTGGCAGCGACATGGTCTGTTTATATGCTGAGGCCTGTACGCAGGCTCTGTTTGTGATGTGTGGCAGCGACATGGGCTGTTTATATGCTGAGGCCTGTACGCAGGCTCTGTTTGTGATGTGTGGCAGCGACATGGTCTGTTTATATGCTGAGGCCTGTACGCAGGCTCTGTTTGTGATGTGTGGCAGCGACATGGGCTGTTTATATGCTGAGGCCTGTACGCAGGCTCTGTTTGTGATGTGTGGCAGCGACATGGGCTGTTTATATGCTGAGGCCTGTACGCAGGCTCTGTTTGTGATGTGTGGCAGCGACATGGTCTGTTTATATGCTGAGGCCTGTACGCAGGCTCTGTTTGTGATGTGTGGCAGCGACATGGGCTGTTTATATGCTGAGGCCTGTACGCAGGCTCTGTTTGTGATGTGTGGCGCAGCGACATGGTCTGTTTATATGCTGAGGCCTGTACGCAGGCTCTGTTTGTGATGTGTGGCAGCGACATGGGCTGTTTATATGCTGAGGCCTGTACGCAGGCTCTGTTTGTGATGTGTGTGGCAGCGACATGGTCACATGCTATCCCATAGGAGCAATGCTGTGGTACTACAGTAATCCCTTTGCAATAGATGGCGCTATTGTGGTGTGGTTTCAGGGGACCCCTCCTTCTGTGGGTAATCACAGGTACACACCACAGAAATAACCCTAGTCATGTAGTAGTGGAACCATCTACCACAAGGCTGTGTTTGTGTGTTGTCGGTGACAGGCGGCCACAGAGTGTGTGTAAGGACAGGGGAAATGGCTCTTTCCAGTGCCGTGACTTGGGGACATAATGGGGGACGTGACACGTAGGAGATCCAGCGCTATTGGCATGATGAGGAAGAGGACTCTACCACATTTAGTTCCCTGCTGTGTGTATGTGGTAGTTGTGTGTGCAGGTGAATATACATTGTGTGTCTATACTGACTGAGTGGCCCTGCCCTCTTTACTCTCCCTCAACAGTGTGTGCACAACATCCATCCCCCACAACACAAAGGCTAAGAGCTGACAGAGGACATTTCATACGGCTAACACGTTATATAATCTGATTCTCTGCCCTGCGCTCACACACACACACACACGCACACACACACACACACACACACACACACACACACACACACACACACACACACACACACACACACACACACACACACCATGAACACAGAGACTCACATGCACGCACATTATGAACATACACATAATTAGACCTGCATTCTCTCTCTCTCTCTCACACACACACACACACACACACACACACACACACACTCCACTCCCCCAGGGACGTGGCTCTCCTCGGCAGGCGACAGGCTTGGCCCCCTGGTACCCTGCGGTGCCAGAAAGAAAGGTGGAGGGAGAACTGTGTGTATGTCCCCATCTCTCCTCCTCATTCAGACCTAGGCTGCAGCATTCTGTCAGCTCTGCAGCTCTCAGCCCTCACTGCCTCTGGAGTGTGGGTTGTTTTTATGTGTGTTTGTGTGAGTGTGTGCAGTTGTCTGTTTGACTGTGTCCTTGGCCCACCACTCGCCCTTCTCCAGTCATCCGCGGGATTCCTGCAGGCTCTTATAGCCGAGCTCCTCTGGGGCAAGTTTGCGGCTGCTCTTGGTCTGCCTGTGCAGAAAGAACGCACCCCCCCACACCTTCTCCCCCCAGTTTGCTGTTGGTTGATGTTAGGGATAGGAAGTTAAGGGGGGAGAAGGGGAGCACACATTGTTGGGGGTAGTGTAATGAGGGATGACATTGTGAATTGCATTAATGCTGGTTAACACATGCTTGGGTATGCAGACTGCAAAAGAGAGGGAACACGAACCCTGCACTGCCTGCCTTACTGACTGCCTTCCTGTTCATAGGGGCTTTCCTCTTTCTTCCCCTTCTCCTCCCTGCTCTCTCATCTCTCCCTTGCTCTTTTCTCAAACCCCCCATTCATCCATGCTGACGTAATCGGGCGTGTAAGGGTGAAGGATGCATGTTGGCGGTGGTGGTGCATTTTGACATCATAGGAGATCTTCTGCCCAGGACTGGTCCTTCCTGATTTTCCTCCACCTCCAAAGGAATTAAATGAGTTTTGAAAGCAGTACCATGATATTATGACATCATATGAGGTCAACCATAATCTCATAGATGGTTATGCTCCTCATTTATGGGAAATCAACAAATACATTTGTTTTTGTCGCTCTAATGACTTTTGGTATTTTTTATTTGGATTTTATTTTAAAAAATTGGTTAATCCATCCATCTTTGGAGGACACATACATTTTTTATTTTACTGCTTTTCTGCTGTGTGTGTGTGTGTGTGTGTGTGTGTGTGTGTGTGTGTGTGTGTGTGTGTGTGTGTGTGTGTGTGTGTGTGTGTGTGTGTGTGTGTGTGTGCGTGTGTAAAATACAGTTGAAGTCGGAGGTTTACATACACTTAGGTTGAAGTCATTAAAACTTGTTTTTCAACCACTCCACAGATTTCTTGTTAACAAACTATAGTTTTGGCAAGTTGTGCATGACACAAGTAAATTTTCCAACAATTGTTTACAGACAGATTATTTGACTTATAATTCACTGTATCACAATTCCAGTAGGTCAGAAGTTTACATACATTAAGTTGACATTGCCTTTTAAACAGCTTGGAAAATTCCAGAAAATTATGTCATGGATTTAGAAGCTTCTTATAGGCTAATTGACATCATTGAGTCAATTGGGGGTGTACCTGTGGATGTATTTCAAGGCCTACCTTCAACCTCAGTGCCTCTTTGCTTGACATCATGGAAAAATCAAAAGAAATCAGCCAAGACCTCAGGAAAAAAACAATTGTAGACCTCCAAGTCTGGTTCATCCTTGGGAGCAATATCCAAACGCCTGAAGGTACCTCGTTCATCTGTACAAACAATAGTACGCAAGTATAAACACCATGGGTCCACGCAGCCATCATACCGCTCAGGAAGGAGACGTGTTTGTCTCCTAGAGATGAACGTACTTTGGTGCAAAAAGGGCAAATCAATCCCAGAACAAAAGCAAAGGACCTTGTGAAGTTGCTGGAGGAAACGGGTACAAAGTATCTATACCCACAGTAAAACGAGTCCTATATCGACATAACCTGAATGGCTGCTCAGCAAGGAGGAAGCCACTGCTCCAAAACCGCTATAAAAACGCCAGACTACGGTTTGCAACTGCACATGGGGACAAAGATCATACTTTTTGGAGAAATGTCCTCTGGTCTGATGAAACAAAAATAGAACTGTTTGGCCATAATGACCATCGTTATGTTTGGAGGAAAAGGGGGAGGCTTGCAAGCCGAAGAACACCATCCCAACCGTGAAGCACGGGGGTGGCAGCATCATGTTGTGTGGGTGCTTTGCTGCAGGAGGGACTGGTGCACTTCACAAAATAGATGGCATCATGAGGTAGGGAAATTATGTGGATATATTGAAGCAACATCTCAAGACATCAGTCAGGAAGTTAAAGCTTGGTTGCAAATGGGTCTTCCAAATGGATAATGACCCCAGGCATACTTCCAAAGTTGTGGCAAAATGGCTTAAAGACAACAAAGTCAAGGTATTGGAGTGGCCATCACAAAGCCTTGACCTCAATCCTACAGAAAATGTGTGGGCAGAACTGAAAAAGCATATGCGAGCAAGGAGGCATACAAACCTGACTCAGTTACACCAGCTCTGTCAGGAGGAATGGGCCAAAATTCACCCAACTTATTGTGGGAAGCTTGTGGAAGGCTACCCGAAACATTTGACCCAAGTTAAACAATTTAAAGGCAATGCTACCAAATACTAATTGAGTGTATGTTAACTTCTGACCCACTGTGAATGTGATGAAAGAAATAAAAGCTGAAATAAATCATTCTCTCAGCAATTATTCTGACATTTCACATACTTAAAATAAAGTGGTGATCCTAACTGACCTAAGACAGGGAATTTTTACTAGGATTAAATGTCAGGAATTGTGAAAAACTGAGTTTAAATGTATTTGGCTAAACTACCGACTTCAACTGTATGTATGTACAGTGTGTTTGTGTTTGTCTGTGTGTGTGTGTATATGTGTGTGTGTGTGTGTATATATGTGTATATACAGTGGGGAGAACAAGTATTTGATACACTGCCGATTTTGCAGGTTTTCCTACTTACAAAGCATGTGGAGGTCTGTAATTTTTATCATAGGTACACTTCAACTGTGAGAGACGGAATCAAAAATCCAGAAAATCACATTGTATGATTTTTAAGTAATTAATTTGCATTTTATTGCATGACATAAGTATTTGATACATCAGAAAAGCAGACCTTAATATTTGGTACAGAAACCTTTGTTTGCAATTACAGAGATCATACGTTTCCTGTAGTTCTTGACCAGGTTTGCACACACTGCAGCAGGGATTTTGGCCCACTCCTCCATACAGACCTTCTCCAGATCCTTCAGGTTTCGGGGCTGTCGCTGGGCAATACGGACTTTCAGCTCCCTCCAAAGATTTTCTATTGGGTTCAGGTCTGGAGACTGGCTAGGCCACTCCAGGACCTTGAGATGCTTCTTACGGAGCCACTCCTTAGTTGCCCTGGCTGTGTGTTTCGGGTTGTTGTCATGCTGGAAGACCCAGCCACGACCCATCTTCAATGCTCTTACTGAGGGAAGGAGGTTGTTGGCCAAGATCTCGCGATACATGGCCCCATCCATCCTCCCCTCAATACGGTGAAGTCGCCCTGTCCCCTTTGCAGAAAAGCATCCCCAAAGAATGATGTTTCCACCTCCATGCTTCACGGTTGGGATGGTGTTCTTGGTTGTCCTCATCCTTCTTCTTCCTCCAAACACGGCGAGTGGAGTTTAGACCAAAAAGCTCTATTTTTGTCTCATCAGACCACATGACCTTCTCCCATTCCTCCTCTGGATCATCCAGATGGTCATTGGCAAACTTCAGACAGGCCTGGACATGCGCTGGCTTGAGCAGGGGGACCTTGCGTGCGCTGCAGGATTTTAATCCGTGACGGCGTAGTGTGTTACTAATGGTTTTCTTTGAGACTGTGGTCCCAGCTCTCTTCAGGTCATTGACCAGGTCCTGCAGTGTAGTTCTGGGCTGATACCTCACCTTCCTCATGATCATTGATGCCCCACGAGGTGAGATCTTGCATGGAGCCCCAGACCGAGGGTGATTGACCGTCATCTTGAACTTCTACCATTTTCTAATAATTGCGCCAACAGTTGTTGCCTTCTCACCAAGCTGCTTGCCTATTGTCCTGTAGCCCATCCCAGCCTTGTGCAGGTCTACAATTTTATCCCTGATGTCCTTACACAGCTCTCTGGTCTTGGCCATTGTGGAGAGGTTGGAGTCTGTTTGATTGAGTGTGTGGACAGGTGTCTTTTATACAGGTAACGAGTTCAAACAGGTGAAGTTAATACAGGTAATGAGTGGAGAACAGGAGGGCTTCTTAAAGAAAAACTAACAGGTCTGTGAGAGCCGGAATTCTTACTGGTTGGTAGGTGATCAAATACTTATGTCATGCAATAAAATGCAAATTAATTACTTAAAAATCATACAATGTGATTTTCTGGATTTTTGTTTTAGATTCCGTCTCTCACAGTTGAAGTGTACCTATGATAAAAATTACAGACCTCTACATGCTTTGTAAGTAGGAAAACCTGCAAAATCGGCAGTGTATCAAATACTTGTTCTCCCCACTGTATATATATATGTGTGTGTGTGTGTATGTATGTACATATATATGTTACATATATATTTTACCTACATGGTACTTGTATATACATCAGTCACATAACAATAATACATGACTGAACATGAGCTTTTTAATCCCGCCCCTCAGCCCCTCCCACCCATCACCACCATTCAATAGATTTGTACATGTGATGAATGTCACACATGTTGCATTTTTGTTGTCTATATCTTAGTTTTCCATCACTAACACCTGGAGAATTACATGGGATGAAATCGTTAAACTGATGTCTCTGATATTGGGCTATTGACTTGTTGGCAACATTGCTGTAACACTAGAATTGTGTGTTTATTACTCAGCCCTTTGTCAGGGTAGTGATGAATTATACAACCTACCTGTAACATTCTACAAATGGTTGGTGGTGTCTGCAATTTGCAGTTTTTGCAGCGTTTCTATAACGTTCAACAAACATAGCTGTATATTACTCTGTATATTAGCGTAGCTGAATATTACTCTGTATATTAGCGTAGCTGAATATTACTCTGTATATTAGCGTAGCTGTATATTACTCTGTATATTAGCGTAGCTGAATATTACTCTGTATATTAGCGTAGCTGTATATTACTCTGTATATTAGCGTAGCTGTATATTACTCTGTATATTAGCGTAGCTGTATATTACTCTGTATATTAGCGTAGCTGAATATTACTCTGTATATTAGCGTAGCTGTATATTACTCTGTATATTAGCGTAGCTGAATATTACTCTGTATATTAGCGTAGCTGTATATTACTCTGTATATTAGCGTAGCTGAATATTACTCTGTATATTAGCGTAGCTGTATATTACTCTGTATATTAGCGTAGCTGTATATTACTCTGTATATTAGCGTAGCTGAATATTACTCTGTATATTAGCGTAGCTGTATATTACTCTGTATATTAGCGTAGCTGAATATTACTCTGTATATTAGCGTAGCTGAATATTACTCTGTATATTAGCGTAGCTGAATATTACTCTGTATATTAGCGTAGCTGAATATTACTCTGTATATTAGCGTAGCTGAATATTACTCTGTATATTAGCGTAGCTGAATATTACTCTGTATATTAGCGTAGCTGTATATTACTCTGTATATTAGCGTAGCTGTATATTACTCTGTATATTAGCGTAGCTGTATATTACTCTGTATATTAGCGTAGCTGAATATTACTCTGTATATTAGCGTAGCTGAATATTACTCTGTATATTAGCGTAGCTGAATATTACTCTGTATATTAGCGTAGCTGAATATTACTCTGTATATTAGCGTAGCTGAATATTACTCTGTATATTAGCGTAGCTGAATATTACTCTGTATATTAGCGTAGCTGTATATTACTCTGTATATTAGCGTAGCTGTATATTACTCTGTATATTAGCGTAGCTGAATATTACTCTGTATATTAGCGTAGCTGAATATTACTCTGTATATTAGCGTAGCTGAATATTACTCTGTATATTAGCGTAGCTGAATATTACTCTGTATATTAGCGTAGCTGTATATTACTCTGTATATTAGCGTAGCTGTATATTACTCTGTATATTAGCGTAGCTGTATATTACTCTGTATATTAGCGTAGCTGTATATTACTCTGTATATTAGCGTAGCTGAATATTACTCTGTATATTAGCGTAGCTGTATATTACTCTGTATATTAGCGTAGCTGTATATTACTCTGTATATTAGCGTAGCTGTATATTACTCTGTATATTAGCGTAGCTGAATATTACTCTGTATATTAGCGTAGCTGTATATTACTCTGTATATTAGCGTAGCTGAATATTACTCTGTATATTAGCGTAGCTGAATATTACTCTGTATATTAGCGTAGCTGTATATTACTCTGTATATTAGCGTAGCTGAATATTACTCTGTATATTAGCGTAGCTGTATATTACTCTGTATATTAGCGTAGCTGTATATTACTCTGTATATTAGCGTAGCTGAATATTACTCTGTATATTAGCGTAGCTGAATATTACTCTGTATATTAGCGTAGCTGTATATTACTCTGTATATTAGCGTAGCTGAATATTACTCTGTATATTAGCGTAGCAGTATATTACTCTGTATATTAGCGTAGCTGTATATTACTCTGTATATTAGCGTAGCTGTATATTACTCTGTATATTAGCGTAGCTGTATATTACTCTGTATATTAGCGTAGCTGTATATTACTCTGTATATTAGCGTAGCTGAATATTACTCTGTATATTAGCGTAGCTGTATATTACTCTGTATATTAGCGTAGCTGTATATTACTCTGTATATTAGCGTAGCTGTATATTACTCTGTATATTAGCGTAGCTGTATATTACTCTGTATATTAGCGTAGCTGAATATTACTCTGTATATTAGCGTAGCTGTATATTACTCTGTATATTAGCGTAGCTGAATATTAGCCCTGGGTCGTGGCCACGGTGATGATGTGTTGGTGCCTCACGGCGCCCTTCCTTGCGTAATGGAAGTTGCCTCTACATTTCCCCGCAGTACGCTAACATTTAGGCGTTTTGGTGAGTGTAGAGGCAGCGCCACGAAAACATCAGGACCCTCCACTCTCTTCCTTGCCTCAGGTGTCCTCTCTAATCGCCCGTCTGTAATTAAAAAAGTGTGGGCAATCGCCAAACAAATACACACACACACTTGGACATGACATGTTTTAAGGCCTCCTCTCCCAGCTACATTTAACTGGTTTTAATACGGGTGGGCAGTACGACTCCCTCCCTCCTCTTTGTTCTTCCCTTTAATGAAATGCTAAATATTTGTTTCTCCGGGGCGCCATTTAAATGCTCCCTCCTGCTTTTGGGAGCGTCTCAACCCCGCTTTTAATTAGTTCCACTTTAATGAGTCACTCAGTCCTCCTGGAGACTAAGGCACCTTATGTGACTTTGCCTCAAAATGGCCCCCACCACGTCACGTAAACCGGCTCTGACAGGCGCTAGTTGCCTTTGACACCTCTGATGCTGGCTGGGCAGCTCATGCCACCGCACTCCCGTGGGGACCGAGGTAACGTTAGATCAGGTTTCCTGGCTGCAACACACAGTGGTTGCCATAATAATAACCATCTTATGATTTGTTTGTGCCAGCTAGGTGGGTACAGTGCATGTACATTTAGAGAGTGAGGTAATTAGTTTTTTTCTGTATACTTGGATTTGATAAATACACTGAACAAAAATATAAACGCAACATGCAGCAATTTCAAAGGTTAGAGTTCATATAAGGAAATCAGTCAATTGAAATGGCACGGCAATGGGCCTCAGGGCAATGGGCCTCAGGGCAATGGGCCTCAGGGCAATGGGCCTCAGGGCAATGGGCCTCAGGATCTCGTCACGGTATCTCTGTGTATTCAAATTTCCATCGATAAAATGCAATTGTGTTCGTTGTCCGTAGCTTATGTCTGGTCAGACCATAACCCCACCTCCACCATGGGGCACTCTGTTCACAACGTTGACATCAGCAAACTTCTCGCTCACACATCTGCCATCTGCAGTTGAAACCGGTATTAATCTGTGAAGAGCACACTTCTCCAGCGAGCCAGTGGCCATCGAAGGTGAGCGTTTGCCCACTGAAGTCAGTTACAACGCTGAACTGCAGTCAGGTCAAGACCCTGGTGAGGACGACGAGCACGCAGATGAGCTTCCCTGAGACAGTTTCTGACAGTTTGTGCTGTCATTATTCTTTGGTTGTGCAGACCCACTGTTTTATCAGCTGTCCGGTTGGCTGGTCTCAGACGATCCTGCAGGTGAAGAAGCCGGATGTGGAGGTCCTGGGCTGGCGTGGTCTGCAGTTTTGAGGCCAGTTGGACATACTGCTAAATTCTCTAAAACTTGAGACATCTCTGGCATTGTGTTGTGACAAACCTGCACATTTTAGAGTGGCCTTTATTGTCCCCAGCACAAGGTGCACCTGTGTAATGATCATGCTGTTAAATCAGCTTATTGATACAGTATGCCAGGTGGATGTATTATCTTGCCAAAGGAGAAAGGCTCACTAACAGGGATGTAAGCAAATATGTGCATACAATTTGAGAGTAATACGCTTTTTGCGTATATGGAACATTTCTGGGGTCTTTTATTTTAGCTCATGAAACATGGGACCAACACTTTACATGTTGCTTTTATATTTTTGTTTACTGTATCAATATGAGAACTACTGGGAGTACAAAGTTAACATGTTTAGTTCTAGGTAATTGCCTCTACTCTACACTAGGTAGCTAGGCCACAGGCAGTGGTGCCTAGTACTGCAATGCACTTCCTGCTTCCATGTCCAGTCTGCTCTGAGGTTTAACACAAACACCACACACACTGACATATGTAAGGTCCCCCCCTCCCAGACAGCTTTAAGCTGGGGTGATCCTGCTGTAGGACTGGGGCCTAACTCTGGATCTAACGGCTCATCAGTTCTCTTTATTACCTGCTCTCACCAAGAGACAAATGGAGAGAGAGAGATTAAGAGAGAGGGCCCTCCTCTGTAGAAGGCTACGACTATTCTTAGATCCTCAGCCAATTCCACTCTCTCTCTCTCCCTTCTCTCTCTCTCACACTTCTCTCTCTCACTCACTGTACTCATTCGATAGGGGTGTTTATTGTGATAGCATTGAGTTGGAGTTGTCATTGTTTTACCTGTGTGTGTGTTCATTGTTAGGCCTATCTGTGTTACCACGTGTCCATCTGTATCAGTGTGTGATTGCCTGCCTCTGTGTTGGTTTCTCCACATGTTTTTCACCTACCACTGCCCAAGCCCTGACAGTCCATCCCCTCCAGAGTTGTAGCAGGCTGTTAAGTTAAGGTCCTCACAGCATCAATCACACTGTCACTCTCCACCGCTCCCTCTGTCAAGCCATCCGTTTCTCCTTTGCTTAGGCCTCTACTGACCCCTCGGGGCCCCCGGGGGCTTTTATAGCCGCCCGTAAATCTGCACAGGCTTTCACTTCCACACACATTGAGGAGCACACACACACATACCTAGTTAACACACACATGCACTAACACACACCATGGGTTAAGGTTAGAGGGGCTAGAGTGAGGGGGAGGGGGTTAGGAGCTGACAGAAAACGCCATTCCTTAATGAGAGAATAAATGGGACTTTTTCATGTGCTGTCACTGTCCCCCCTGGCCTTTGGAGGAGAGAGGGGATGGATGGATGGAGGGAGGGAGGAAGGCGTGGAAGGGGTAGTCCTGTCTGGATAAGCTAGCCTAGCTGTGTGTGTGTCTGTCTGTCTACATACGTGTTCTTGTGTCTCTATTAGTGGTGACAGGGTCAGCAAGGGGCGGGCCCAGTTCCCACTTGCCAATCAAGGAGGGAGGAAGTAGTCATTCCCCAGTAGGTGAAGGGGGAACACATCATACCAGTGCCTGTACCAAGCTTTCTTACTGGCTGCTGCTTCTTAATGGCACTTACCGCTTCTACTGCTTCTTAATGGCACTCTAACATGCTACTCTGTGCCCCATTGATAATTCCAGACACCCATGACTATATAGCCACCTGACTTACTCCCTTTCAGAACAAGCATTTGGCTCAATGACCCAAGCCAACTGATGTGGATCAGACCATCTCAGTTAACTGACAGTGTTAGCCCCCCTCCCCCCCATTGAAGTTTGGTGAATGGATCATTTTATTATTATGTGCTAATCAGACCAGCTCTGCCTACCCTCTCTCCCTCTCCTTCTCCCTCCCTTTCTCTCCCTCTCACCTGAAGGAGAAACAGAGTTACGTAAGCAGGCCATTCTGTCTTCAGCATTTTGTCTGTCTCTCTTTCTCTCAAGAGAGACTGTGCTCTATGCTCCTCGCCATCTCCCCTCCATGGCAGCCTGGGTGAAGTAGTCGGTTAATTAAAAAGTTGATTAATTGGCCATTAATTGCATATTTGTACATGTAACTTGAAGGTTGTTTATTTTTTCTATTATTTTTACCGTCTCTCCTCCGATACGACACAAAGCGTGCACACGCACAATTAGCCAGCAGGTGTATAAACAGAGCTGCTGGAGGGGAGGATGGGGGATGTGTCTTTCTTTCATCAATACGGAATTCCAACCCACTTTATTCTGAGGGAGAGAGAGAATGCAGCACCAAGGTCATAGAAACCACTCTGCTGCTGGATAGATAAAGGTGATGGAGAGATAGAAGGTGATACACTGGGAAGAGAGAGAGGTGATACACTGGGAAGAGAGAGAGGTGATACACTGGGAAGAGAGAGAGGTGATACACTGGGAAGAGAGAGAGGTGATACACTGGGAAGAGAGAGAGGTGATACACTGGGAAGAGAGAGAGGTGATACACTGGGAAGAGAGAGGTGATACACTGGGAAGAGAGAGAGGTGATACACTGGGAAGAGAGAGAGGTGATACACTGGGAAGAGAGAGAGGTGATACACTGGGAAGAGAGAGAGGTGATACACTGGGAAGAGAGAGAGATGATACACTGGGAAGAGAGAGACATGTGATACACTGGGAAGAGAGAGCGGTGATACACTGGGAAGAGAGAGAGGTGATACACTGGGAAGAGAGAGAGGTGATACACTGGGAAGAGAGAGAGGTGATACACTGGGAAGAGAGAGAGGTGATACACTGGGAAGAGAGAGAGGTGATACACTGGGAAGAGAGAGAGGTGATACACTGGGAAGAGAGAGAGGTGATACACTGGGAAGAGAGAGAGGTGATACACTGGGAAGAGAGAGTGGTGATACACTGGGAAGAGAGAGTGGTGATACACTGGGAAGAGAGAGTGGTGATACACTGGGAAGAGAGAGTGGTGATACACTGGGAAGAGAGAGTGGTGATACACTGGGAAGAGAGAGCGGTGATACACTGGGAAGGTAGAGCGGTGATACACTGGGAAGAGAGAGGTGATACACTGGGAAGAGAGAGAGAGGTGATACACTGAGAAGAGAGAGAGAGGTGATACACTGGGAAGAGAGAGAGAGGTGATACACTGGGAAGAGAGATAGAAGGCGATACACTGGGAAGAGAGAGAGAGGTGATACACTGGGAAGAGAGAGAGAGGTGATACACTGGGAAGAGAGATAGAAGGCGATACACTGGGAAGAGATAGGTGATACACTGGGAAGAGAGAGAAGGTGATACACTGGGAAGAGAGAGACAGGTGATACACTGGGAAGAGCGAGAAGGTGATACACTGGGAAGAGAGAGCGGTGATACACTGGGAATAAAGAGCGGTGATACACTGGGAAGAGAGAGCGGTGATACACTGGGAAGAGAGAGACAGGTGATACACTGGGAAGAGAGAGACAGGTGATACACTGGGAAGAGAGAGAGGTGATACACTGGGAAGAGAGATAGGTGATACACTGGGAAGAGAGAGACAGGTGATACACTGGGAAGAGAGAGACAGGTGATACACTGGGAAGAGAGAAACAGGTGATACACTGGGAAGAGAGAGGTGATACACTGGGAAGAGAGAGAGGTGATACACTGGGAAGAGAGATAGAAGGCGATACACTGGGAAGAGAGAGCGGTGATACACTGGGAAGAGAGAGCGGTGATACACTGGGAAGAGAGAGCGGTGATACACTGGGAAGACAGAGCGGTGATACACTGGGAAGAGAGAGAGGTGATACACTGGGAAGAGAGAGTGGTGATACACTGGGAATAAAGAGTGGTGATACACTGGGAAGAGAGAGACAGGTGATACACTGGGAAGAGAGAGACAGGTGATACACTGGGAAGAGAGAGAGGTGATACACTGGGAAGAGAGAGAGGTGATACACTGGGAAGAGAGAGACAGGTGATACACTGGGAAGAGAGAGACAGGTGATACACTGGGAAGAGAGAGACAGGTGATACACTGGGAAGAGAGAGACAGGTGATACACTGGGAAGAGAGACAGGTGATACACTGGGAAGAGAGAGAGGTGATACACTGGGAAGAGAGAGCGGTGATACACTGGGAAGAGAGAGAGGTGATACACTGGGAAGAGAGAGAGGTGATACACTGGGAAGAGAGAGAGGTGATACACTGGGAAGAGAGAGAGGTGATACACTGGGAAGAGAGAGAGGTGATACACTGGGAAGAGAGAGAGGTGATACACTGGGAAGAGAGAGAAGGTGATACACTGGGAAGAGAGAGAAGGTGATACACTGGGAAGAGCGAGAAGGTGATACACTGGGAAGAGAGAGCGGTGATACACTGGGAATAAAGAGTGGTGATACACTGGGAAGAGAGAGTGGTGATACACTGGGAAGAGAGAGACAGGTGATACACTGGGAAGAGAGAGACAGGTGATACACTGGGAAGAGAGAGACAGGTGATACACTGGGAAGAGAGAGAGGTGATACACTGGGAAGAGAGAGACAGGTGATACACTGGGAAGAGAGAGACAGGTGATACACTGGGAAGAGAGAGACAGGTGATACACTGGGAAGAGAGAAACAGGTGATACACTGGGAAGAGAGAGAGGTGATACACTGGGAAGAGAGAGTGGTGATACACTGGGAAGAGAGAGTGGTGATACACTGGGAAGAGAGAGTGGTGATACACTGGGAAGAGAGAGTGGTGATACACTGGGAAGAGAGAGCGGTGATACACTGGGAAGGTAGAGCGGTGATACACTGGGAAGAGAGAGCGGTGATACACTGGGAAGAGAGAGAGAGGTGATACACTGAGAAGAGAGAGAGAGGTGATACACTGGGAAGAGAGAGAGAGGTGATACACTGGGAAGAGAGATAGAAGGCGATACACTGGGAAGAGAGAGAGAGGTGATACACTGGGAAGAGAGAGATAGGTGATACACTGGGAAGAGAGATAGAAGGCGATACACTGGGAAGAGATAGGTGATACACTGGGAAGAGAGAGAAGGTGATACACTGGGAAGAGAGAGACAGGTGATACACTGGGAAGAGCGAGAAGGTGATACACTGGGAAGAGAGAGCGGTGATACACTGGGAATAAAGAGCGGTGATACACTGGGAAGAGAGAGTGGTGATACACTGGGAAGAGAGAGACAGGTGATACACTGGGAAGAGAGAGACAGGTGATACACTGGGAAGAGAGAGAGGTGATACACTGGGAAGAGAGATAGGTGATACACTGGGAAGAGAGAGACAGGTGATACACTGGGAAGAGAGAGACAGGTGATACACTGGGAAGAGAGAAACAGGTGATACACTGGGAAGAGAGAGGTGATACACTGGGAAGAGAGAGAGGTGATACACTGGGAAGAGAGATAGAAGGCGATACACTGGGAAGAGATAGAAGGTGATACACTGGGAAGAGATAGAAGGTGATACACTGGGAAGAGAGAGCGGTGATACACTGGGAAGAGAGAGCGGTGATACACTGGGAAGAGAGAGCGGTGATACACTGGGAAGACAGAGCGGTGATACACTGGGAAGAGAGAGAGGTGATACACTGGGAAGAGAGAGTGGTGATACACTGGGAAGAGAGAGTGGTGATACACTGGGAAGAGAGAGACAGGTGATACACTGGGAAGAGAGAGACAGGTGATACACTGGGAAGAGAGAGAGGTGATACACTGGGAAGAGAGAGAGGTGATACACTGGGAAGAGAGAGACAGGTGATACACTGGGAAGAGAGAGACAGGTGATACACTGGGAAGAGAGAGACAGGTGATACACTGGGAAGAGAGAGAGGTGATACACTGGGAAGAGAGAGAGGTGATACACTGGGAAGAGAGAGCGGTGATACACTGGGAAGAGAGAGAGGTGATACACTGGGAAGAGAGAGAGGTGATACACTGGGAAGAGAGAGAGGTGATACACTGGGAAGAGAGAGAGGTGATACACTGGGAAGAGAGAGAGGTGATACACTGGGAAGAGATAGAAGGTGATACACTGGGAAGAGAGAGAAGGTGATACACTGGGAAGAGCGAGAAGGTGATACACTGGGAAGAGAGAGCGGTGATACACTGGGAATAAAGAGTGGTGATACACTGGGAAGAGAGAGTGGTGATACACTGGGAAGAGAGAGACAGGTGATACACTGGGAAGAGAGAGACAGGTGATACACTGGGAAGAGAGAGAGGTGATACACTGGGAAGAGAGAGAGGTGATACACTGGGAAGAGAGAGACAGGTGATACACTGGGAAGAGAGAGACAGGTGATACACTGGGAAGAGAGAAACAGGTGATACACTGGGAAGAGAGAGAGGTGATACACTGGGAAGAGAGAGAGGTGATACACTGGGAAGAGAGATAGAAGGCGATACACTGGGAAGAGATAGAAGGTGATACACTGGAAAGAGATAGGTGATACACTGGGAAGAGAGAGCGGTGATACACTGGGAAGAGAGAGCGGTGATACACTGGGAAGAGAGAGCGGTGATACACTGGGAAGACAGAGCGGTGATACACTGGGAAGAGAGAGAGGTGATACACTGGGAAGAGAGAGTGGTGATACACTGGGAATAAAGAGTGGTGATACACTGGGAAGAGAGAGTGGTGATACACTGGGAAGAGAGAGACAGGTGATACACTGGGAAGAGAGAGACAGGTGATACACTGGGAAGAGAGAGAGGTGATACACTGGGAAGAGAGAGAGGTGATACACTGGGAAGAGAGAGACAGGTGATACACTGGGAAGAGAGAGACAGGTGATACACTGGGAAGAGAGAGACAGGTGATACACTGGGAAGAGAGAGACAGGTGATACACTGGGAAGAGAGAGAGGTGATACACTGGGAAGAGAGAGAGGTGATACACTGGGAAGAGAGAGAGGTGATACACTGGGAAGAGAGAGAGGTGATACACTGGGAAGAGAGAGAGGTGATACACTGGGAAGAGAGAGAGGTGATACACTGGGAAGAGAGAGAGGTGATACACTGGGAAGAGAGAGAGGTGATACACTGGGAAGAGAGAGACAGGTGATACACTGGGAAGAGAGAGATGTGATACGCTGGGAAGAGAGAGCGGTGATACGCTGGGAAGAGAGAGCGGTGATACGCTGGGAAGAGAGAGCGGTGATACGCTGGGAAGAGAGAGCGGTGATACGCTGGGAAGAGAGAGAGGTGATACGCTGGGAAGAGAGAGAGGTGATACGCTGGGAAGAGAGAGAGGTGATACGCTGGGAACAGAGAGAGACGGAAGGCGATACGCTGGGAACAGAGAGCGACGGAAGGCGATACGCTGGGAACAGAGAGCGACGGAAGGCGATACGCTGGGAACAGAGAGCGACGGAAGGCGATACGCTGGGAACAGAGAGAGACGGAAGGCGATACGCTGGGAACAGAGAGAGACGGAAGGCGATACACTGGGAACAGAGAGAGACGGAAGGCGATACACTGGGAACAGAGAGAGACGGAAGGCGATACACTGGGAACAGAGAGAGACGGAAGGCGATACACTGGGAACAGAGAGAGACGGAAGGCGGTACACTGGGAACAGAGAGAGACGGAAGGCGGTACACTGGGAACAGAGAGAGACGGAAGGCGATACACTGGGAACAGAGAGACTACATTCAAGTAGCATGCACACACACACTTAGAACAGCCCTTTTGAACCCTTGCGCTCTGAAAAAGTTACTACTGTTTAAGAACAATTATGTACGGGAACATCGAGGGACATTTGTGTAAAATGTCCTGTCTTTTGGAACATCACTCACTGATGCGTTGGAAGGTAATTCCTATTTTCCATGCATTTGCAACCTCCTGCCCTTTTTAATGAATGAGGACCACATACAGTGTCTTCAAAGTGTTTACACCCCTGGACTTTCTCCACATTTTGTTGTTACAGCCTGAATTTATAATGTATTGAATTGAAATGTAGTGTTTGTTATGGCCAGCCTAAATAAGTTCAGGAGTTCAAATGTCACATAATAAGTTGCATGGACTCACTCTGTGTGCAATAATAGTGTTTAACATGATTTTTGAATGACTACCTCATCTCTGTACCCCACACATAATTATCTGTAAGGTCCCTCAGTCAAACAGTATATTTCAAACACAGATTCAACCACAAAGTTAAGGGCGGTTTTGCAATGCCTCGCAAAGAATGGCACCTATTTGTAGATGGGTAAAAATAACAAATGCAGACATTAAATATCCCTTTGAGCATGGTGAAGTTATTAATTACACTTTGGATGGTGTATCAATACACCCAGTCACTACAAAGATACAGGCCTTCCTAACTCAAATGCCGGAGAGGAAGGAAACCGCTCAGGGATTTCACCATGAGGCCAATGGGGTCTTTGAAACATTCAGAGTTTAATGGCTGTGATAGAGAACTGAGGATGGATCAACAACATTGTAAATACTCCACAATACTAACCTAATTGACAGAGTGAAAATAAGGAAGCCTGTACAGAATGCAAATATTCCAAAACATGCATCCTGTTTGCAATAAGGCACTAAAGTAAAACTGCAAAAAAACTGGCAAAGAAATTGACTTTAATTCCTGAATACAAAGTGTTGTGTTTGGGGCAAACACAACACATCACTGAGTACCACTCTTTATATTTTCAAGCATGGTGTTGGCTGCATTATGTTATGAGTATGCTTGTCATCGGCAAGTTTTTTTAGGATCAAAAGATAATGAATAGAGCTAAGCACAGGCAAAATTCTCGAGGAAAACCTTGTTCAGTCTGCTTTACACCAAACACTGGAATTGCTGTCTAGTAAATTCTCGCAATGATCAACAACCAACTTGACAGAGCTTGAAGAATTTTCAAAAGAATAATGTGCAAATATTGTACAATCTAGTTGTGCAAAGCTCTGAGAGCCTTTCCCAGAAAGACACACAGCTGAAATTGCTGCCAAAGGTGGTTCTAACATGTATTGACTCAGGGGTGTGAATACTTATGTAATTATTCAATACATATGCAAAAATGTCATTTTTCTCACTTTGTCATTATTGGGTATTGTGTGTAGAGAACAAAATGTGGAATGAGTCAAGGGGTATGAATACTTTCTGAAGGCACTGTACACACACACACACACACACACAGACAGAGACACACACACACAGACACACACACCCCCATCAGGCAGACTACAACAGCTTTAATTGTATGACGCCACTTTGTTTTTCTTCTTCTGATGTCCTTGTAGCTTGATGATGTTTTAGTTTTCATTTTATTTAACCTTTTATTTAACTAGGCAAGTCAGTTAAGAACAAATTCTTATTTACAATGATGGCCTACCCTAGCCAAACCCAGACGCCGACGCTGGGCCAATTGTGCGCCACCCTATGGGACTCCCAATCATGGCCGGATGTAATGCAGCCCGGCCTTAATGACACGCCGATTGACATGCAATGCGGTCGTTTTCTGCTAGCGGTAAGGCTCCATGTGTTACGAAGGTTCCCCCAGTGGGCTAACGTATGTGTGTGTAAAAGAGGGAGAAGTGTGTGTTCATGTAAATGATGGAGAGAGCCCGGGTCGCATCAAAACAGAGGTGTGTGTGTGTGTCTTCATGTGTGTGTTCATCTTTGCATGTGTCACAAGATTTTTCCGCGTGCATGCTTTTCCTCCTGTTTCCATGGTTACGCCATGCTGTGGTCACCTCGGTATCCAGGTGGCGATAGCGTCCGCCACGGTAAACTCCTTAGCACTCAGCGCCAAGTGCTAACCCAGAACCAGTAAAGTGAATGGTGGATGAGCTCCTGTGTCAATTTGAAAAAGTTAGGAAGGCTACAACCAGAGAGAGCTTAAGGGTCATTTTCTGAAATGAGTCATGAAAGCCGGGGGTTGAGGAGCCCACCGCTGCTCGCCCAGCCGCCGCCCGCTGTCCACCGACTACGGACATCTGTTGGCTGTGATATAAGAGGCTAAGGAGAGTCTCTCTTTCAATCTCTCACTCTCACCCTCCTCTCTCGCTCTCTGTTTAAATTCCCAGCTGCTCACTCCTCTCCCCCCAATACTCACCACCAGCCGCACCACCTGTTCAGTTTTAATGCATCATCTATTTGCTAAGTAACCACATCCAGGTCTCTCTGCGTTCTCTCCCGTCTTGTCCTCCAGATTTCGATGCTGTTCGGGAGAGACTGGGTGGGAAAAAGGGATTAGGGCTGTTAGAGCTCACGGCTTGTTAAACCGCCGCTGTGTGTGCGTGTCTGTGTGTGTTTGTGTGTGTGTCTGCCTGTGTGTATCTGTGTGGTTTAAGTGTGTGGTGGGTGGGCATTGGAGTTTAGCCTTTTGGAAAGAATGAAGTCTTGCTCATATGTCTCTGGGGGAAGTTTCTACTAGGTACAGATCTGGGATCAGCTTCCCCTCCCCCAATCCATTAGTGCACAATATTAAAAGCTGACCCCAGGTGCTAGTACACCCTACACCTCTTGGATGAGTGGGCTGAGCCACAGTAGTTTCCTGTGCTGTGATATAGACCCAGCCCTAGAGTGTTGGGATTGGTATGTATATAGGCCCAGCCCTAGTGTGTTGGGATTGGTATGTATATAGGCCCAGCCCTAGTGTGTTGGGATTGGCCAGTATATAGGCCCAGCCCTAGTGTGTTGGGATTGGTATGTATATAGGCCCAGCCCTAGAGTGTTGGGATTGGTATGTATATAGACCCAGCCCTAGTGTGTTGGGATTGGTATGTATATAGGCCCAGCCCTAGTGTGTTGGGATTGGTACGTATATAGGCCCAGCCCTAGTGTGTTGGGATTGGCCAGTATATAGGCCCAGCCCTAGTGTGTTGGGATTGGTATGTATATAGACCCAGCCCTAGTGTGTTGGGATTGGTATGTATATAGGCCCAGCCCTAGTGTGTTGGGATTGGTATGTATATAGACCCAGCCCTAGTGTGTTGGGATTGGCCAGTATATAGGCCCAGCCCTAGTGTGTTGGGATTGGCCAGTATATAGGCCCAGCCCTAGTGTGTTGGGATTGGTATGTATATAGGCCCAGTCCTAGTGTGTTGGGATTGGTATGTATATAGACCCAGCCCTAGTGTGTTGGGATTGGCCAGTATATAGGCCCAGCCCTAGTGTGTTGGGATTGGCCAGTATATAGGCCCAGCCCTAGTGTGTTGGGATTGGTATGTATATAGGCCCAGCCCTAGAGTGTTGGGATTGGTATGTATATAGGCCCAGCCCTAGTGTGTTGGGATTGGCCAGTATATAGGCCCAGCCCTAGTGTGTTGGGATTGGTATGTATATAGGCCCAGCCCTAGTGTGTTGGGATTGGTATGTATATAGACCCAGCCCTAGTGTGTTGGGATTGGCCAGTACATAGGCCCAGCCCTAGTGTGTTGGGATTGGCCAGTATATAGGCCCAGCCCTAGTGTGTTGGGATTGGTATGTATATAGGCCCAGTCCTAGTGTGTTGGGATTGGTATGTATATAGACCCAGCCCTAGTGTGTTGGGATTGGCCAGTATATAGGCCCAGCCCTAGTGTGTTGGGATTGGCCAGTATATAGGCCCAGCCCTAGTGTGTTGGGATTGGTATGTATATAGGCCCAGCCCTAGTGTGTTGGGATTGGTATGTATATAGGCCCAGCCCTAGAGTGTTGGGATTGGTATGTATATAGGCCCAGCCCTAGTGTGTTGGGATTGGTATGTACAGTGGGGAGAACAAGTATTTGATACACTGACAATTTTGCAGGTTTTCCTACTTACAAAGCATGTAGAGGTCTGTAATTTTTATCATAGGTACACTTCAACTGTGAGAGAAGGAATCTAAAACAAAAATCCAGAAAATCACATTGTATGATTTTTAATTAATAAATTTGCATTTTATTGCATGACATAAGTATTTGATACATCAGAAAAGCAGAACTGAATATTTGGTACAGAAACCTTAGTTTGCAATTACAGAGATCATACGTTTCCTGTAGTTCTTGACCAGGTTTGCACACACTGCAGCAGGGATTTTGGCCCACTCCTCCATACAGACCTTCTCCAGATCCTTCAGGTTTCGGGGCTGTCGCTGGGCAATACGGACTTTCGGCTCCCTCCAAAGATTTTCTATTGGGTTCAGGTCTGGAGACTGGCTAGGCCACTCCAGGACCTTGAGATGCTTCTTACGGAGCCACTCCTTAGTTGCCCTGGCTGTGTGTTTCGGGTCGTTGTCATGCTGGAAGACCCAGCCACGACCCATCTTCAATGCTCTTACTGAGGGAAGGAGGTTGTTGGTCAAGATCTCGCGATACATGGCCCCATCCATCCTCCCTTCAATACGGTGCAGTCGTCCTGTCCCCTTTGCAGAAAAGCATCCCCAAAGAATGATGTTTCCACCTCCATGCTTCACGGTTGGGATGGTGTTCTTGGGGTTGTACTCATCCTTCTATTCCTCCAAACACGGCGAGTGGAGTTTAGAGCAAAAAGCTCTATTTTTGTCTCATCAGACCACATGACCTTCGCCCATTCCTCCTCTGGATCATCCAGATGGTCATTGGCAAACTTCAGACGGGCCTGGACATGCGCTGGCTTGAGCAGGGGGACCTTGCGTGCGCTGCAGGATTTTAATCCATGACGGCGTAGTGTGTTACTAATGGTTTTCTTTGAGACTATGGTCCCAGCTCTCTTCAGGTCATTGACCAGGTCCTGCCGTGTAGTTCTGGGCTGATCCCTCACATTCCTCATGATCATTGATGCCCCACGAGGTGAGATCTTGCATGGAGCCCCAGACCGAGGGTGATTGACCGTCATCTTGAACTTCTTCCATTTTCTAATAATTGTGCCAACAGTTGTTGCCTTCTCACCAAGCTGCTTGGCTATTGTCCTGTAGCCCATCCCAGCCTTGTACAGGTCTACAATTTATCCCTGATGTCCTTACACAGCTCTCTGGTCTTGGCCATTGTGGAGAGGTTGGAGTCTGTTTGATTGAGTGTGTGGACAGGTGTCTTTTATACAGGTAACGAGTTCAAACAGGTGCAGTTAATACAGGTAATGAGTGGAGAACAGGAGGGCTTCTTAAAGAAAAACTAACAGGTCTGTGAGAGCCGGAATTCTTACTGGTTGGTAGGTGATCAAATACTTATGTCATGCAATAAAATGCAAATTAATTACTTAAAAATCATACAATGTGATTTTCTGGATTTTTGTTTTAGATTCCGTCTCTCATAGTTGAAGTGTACCTATGATAAAAATTACAGACCTCTACATGCTTTGTAAGTAGGAAAACCTGCAAAATCGGCAGTGTATCAAATACTTGTTCTCCCCACTGTATATAGGCCCAGCCCTAGAGTGTTGGGATTGGTATGTATATAGACCCAGCCCTAGTGTGTTGGGATTGGCCAGTATATAGGCCCAGCCCTAGTGTGTTGGGATTGGTATGTATATAGGCCCAGCCCTAGAGTGTTGGGATTGGTATGTATATAGGCCCAGCCCTAGAGTGTTGGGATTGGTATGTATATAGGCCCAGCCCTAGTGTGTTGGGATTGGTATGTATATAGGCCCAGCCCTAGTGTGTTGGGATTGGTATGTATATAGACCCAGCCCTAGTGTGTTGGGATTGGCCAGTATATAGGCCCAGCCCTAGTGTGTTGGGATTGGCCAGTATATAGGCCCAGCCCTAGTGTGTTGGGATTGGTATGTATATAGGCCCAGCCCTAGTGTGTTGGGATTGGTATGTATATAGGCCCAGCCCTAGTGTGTTGGGATTGGTATGTATATAGGCCCAGCCCTAGTGTGTTGGGATTGGTATGTATATAGGCCCAGCCCTAGAGTGTTGGGATTGGTATGTATATAGGCCCAGCCCTAGAGTGTTGGGATTGGTATGTATATAGGCCCAGCCCTAGTGTGTTGGGATTGGCCAGTATATAGGCCCAGCCCTAGTGTGTTGGGATTGGTATGTATATAGGCCCAGCCCTAGTGTGTTGGGATTGGTATGTATATAGACCCAGCCCTAGTGTGTTGGGATTGGCCAGTATATAGGCCCAGCCCTAGTGTGTTGGGATTGGTATGTATATAGGCCCAGCCCTAGTGTGTTGGGATTGGTATGTATATAGGCCCAGCCCTAGAGTGTTGGGATTGGTATGTATATAGGCCCAGCCCTAGAGTGTTGGGATTGGTATGTATATAGGCCCAGCCCTAGTGTGTTGGGATTGGTATGTATATAGGCCCAGCCCTAGTGTGTTGGGATTGGTATGTATATAGGCCCAGCCCTAGAGTGTTGGGATTGGTATGTATATAGGCCCAGCCCTAGAGTGTTGGGATTGGTATGTATATAGGCCCAGCCCTAGTGTGTTGGGATTGGTATGTATATAGGCCCAGCCCTAGTGTGTTGGGATTGGTATGTATATAGGCCCAGCCCTAGTGTGTTGGGATTGGTATGTATATAGACCCAGCCCTAGTGTGTTGGGATTGGTATGTATATAGGCCCAGCCCTAGTGTGTTGGGATTGGTATGTATATAGGCCCAGCCCTAGAGTGTTGGGATTGGTATGTATATAGGCCCAGCCCTAGAGTGTTGGGATTGGTATGTATATAGGCCCAGCCCTAGTGTGTTGGGATTGGTATGTATATAGGCCCAGCCCTAGTGTGTTGGGATTGGTATGTATATAGACCCAGCCCTAGAGTGTTGGGATTGGTATGTATATAGGCCCAGCCCTAGTGTGTTGGGATTGGCCAGTATATAGGCCCAGCCCTAGTGTGTTGGGATTGGTATGTATATAGGCCCAGCCCTAGTGTGTTGGGATTGGTATGTATATAGACCCAGCCCTAGTGTGTTGGGATTGGTATGTATATAGGCCCAGCCCTAGTGTGTTGGGATTGGTATGTATATAGACCCAGCCCTAGTGTGTTGGGATTGGCCAGTATATAGGCCCAGCCCTAGTGTGTTGGGATTGGTATGTATATAGGCCCAGCCCTAGAGTGTTGGGATTGGTATGTATATAGGCCCAGCCCTAGTGTGTTGGGATTGGCCAGTATATAGGCCCAGCCCTAGTGTGTTGGGATTGGTATGTATATAGGCCCAGCCCTAGTGTGTTGGGATTGGTATGTATATAGACCCAGCCCTAGTGTGTTGGGATTGGTATGTATATAGGCCCAGCCCTAGTGTGTTGGGATTGGTATGTATATAGACCCAGCCCTAGTGTGTTGGGATTGGCCAGTATATAGGCCCAGCCCTAGTGTGTTGGGATTGGTATGTATATAGGCCCAGCCCTAGAGTGTTGGGATTGGTATGTATATAGGCCCAGCCCTAGTGTGTTGGGATTGGTATGTATATAGGCCCAGCCCTAGTGTGTTGGGATTGGTATGTATATAGGCCCAGCCCTAGTGTGTTGGGATTGGTATGTATATAGGCCCAGCCCTAGTATAGTATTGTTAAATTGGCCTCTATGTTGTGCTATTGTGTTTATCGGTGTGTCCTTAGAGCCAATAAGCCAGCGTGTTATTGTGTTGTCCCAGTGTGTGAAGATACTTTCCTAGCTCACCCTCCTGTCCCCACCTGTCTTCCCAAAGCCGCGTGTGTGTGTGTGTGTGTGTGTGTGTGTGTGTGTGTGTGTGTGTGTGTGTGTGTGTGTGTGTGTGTGTGTGTGTGTGTGTGTGTGTGTGTGTGTGTGTGTGTGTGTGTGTGTGTGTGTGTGTGTGTGTCGGCTACGTATGCGTGTGTCGCCTACATGTGTGTTTTATTACAGTGTTGTGCTCAAGGCAGTCATGCGCTGCAGGGCAGTGAGGTGAGAACCACGTGGCCCTCATACTAACATACATACATCGTAAATCATCACACACAAACATCCACCCTTCTCGCTTAATCCCCTAAAACGGGGCGAGCCACGAGGGGTTAATGCTCCATGACCACCCCCTGTTAACCTTGGTGATTGGGTTAATGTCCTTGGATCACCAGGTCTCCTCCATACATCATACCTCCTGTCAAATGTCCTCACATTCTACCGTTGTACCCAGTGTACTGCTGTGTGGGTCCCCAATGACACCTGTCAATCAAGCACCCATCCAATCAGAGACGAGCCCTGTGGTTTTCTTTCATTGTTGGATCAGGAGGAAATGTGATATGCACCAAATAAGAACATTGCTACGAGTCACCTGCTCTGCATTTGTCTTAATCGGAGGATTGTGTTTTTACCTGAAGTGATTGCAATCAGTCAAATCATTCACCGTTCAACCCACATCTCCCCGTGTGTTACCTGACGAGAACATCGGTCTTCATCGTGGAATCAGTCATGGTCAACCCTCTATGGCTCTCTAAGCTCCACCACCCACCACCCCTCTCATCACCCAGATGGTTGAAACATTAACATTTGCACTTAAGACAAGTGAGAAGGGATTTTATGCCTCCCTGTTTTTGATCGATGGTTTTATTAAAACAGCATTTCAGATCGTGTAAAACGCACATTCTGGCTCCACACACACACACACACACTGAGGATATTGGTCTTGTTCGTATCCTCCCATGTGCCAATCAGCCAAGCACTTTACAGATTCCTCCCCCACTGTGCGTGTTTTTCAAACATTTACCAGCAATGATAATTCCTGTTAACATGCTTGTAGTCATTATTAATACAGCTGTTCCATGATGGATGCACTGTGCATAGACATCACGTTCTGTCCTTCTAACAATTCATTAACATGGCTGTACACATGTATGTAAAGCGTCATCAGTAAATTGCGCACTATGCCATCACACCTGTCATGTACAGTAAGTGTTGCACAATGTCATGTACAGTAAGTGTTGCGCACGGTCATGTACAGTAAGTGTTGCGCACGGTCATGTACAGTAAGTGTTGCGCACGGTCATGTACAGTAAGTGTTGCGCACGGTCATGTACAGTAAGTGTTGTGCACGGTCATGTACAGTAGGTGTTGTGCACGGTCATGTACAGTAGGTGTTGCGCACGGTCATGTACAGTAGGTGTTGCGCACGGTCATGTACAGTAAGTGTTGCGCACGGTCATGTACAGTAAGTGTTGCGCACGGTCATGTACAGTAAGTGTTGCGCACGGTCATGTACAGTAAGTGTTGCGCACGGTCATGTACAGTAAGTGTTGCGCACGGTCATGTACAGTAGGTGTTGCGCACGGTCATGTACAGTAGGTGTTGCGCACGGTCATGTACAGTAGGTGTTGCGCACGGTCATGTACAGTAAGTGTTGCGCACGGTCATGTACAGTAAGTGTTGCGCACGGTCATGTACAGTAAGTGTTGCGCACGGTCATGTACAGTAAGTGTTGCGCACGGTCATGTACAGTAAGTGTTGTCCATACAAATACAATGATTGCATCAATTCATGTCATTGTCATTCATATTCTATGTGGCTGATGAATGCATAGTAGGCTGTAACGCGTCCCCGTTACAGAAAGCGTTGTATGGATTGTCATTGTGTTGGCGAACGCGTACCAGGCCCAGGTTGCGTATGACCGTGTTCTTACATGGGATGTATCACAGCTGCACTATAGAGCCCCTAGTTAGGTTGAGTGGTGTAGTGGTATAGATTGAGCCCGTGTAGTGGTGGGATGGATTGGTTGGCTGGAGTGGCACTCTGATTCGCCAGGCTGGTTCATTATTTCCAGCCTCGAATAGTTCCCCCGACACACCATGGCAACGGTTGAGCCAGAGGAATCCGCGGTCAGCCACAGGCCCGCCAACCCCATCAACCCAATATCTCTACTCATTAATACAACGTTGTGCTCAACATTGTAAGGAAAGCCTGGTGTTCAAATTGGTTTACCAATCAAGTCTGGTGGGGATGAGGTAGTGGTTATGTCCTGACCTGAGTGAATACCTTGTGGTTGGACGATTGAACTGGAGGAATGGTGCATGTTTGTTATTGAATGTGGGATTGGGAACTACGTCTGAATGTTCTGATGTTCAGGTGAACATGTAGCCTAGATTTACTTTACTGAATCTTCTTGGGGGCTTTGTCTCGTGTCTCCCGTCAAACAAGCATAGTTTGGGCTCAGTTTGTTTTCTCTGAGTGTTCGGTGACGAACGTTCGAGGTTCACTCATCATATAAGATGTAGACTCGAGAAGGGAAACGTGGCAAGAGAGCAGCCATTTATTTAATGAGGCATTCACTTTTCAAGGCCCCTTCATTAGGAATGTAATAGAGGCTTAGATTGATCTGCAAAGGTCACTTTTATTAATAACAAGCACTTGTATTGATTTGTATTGTTTGCAGAGCACTATTGAATAATGAATTAACAATGAAACTACATATGTGGGTGGTGTAACTGGAGAGAGGCTGCTCCATACGCTCTCCCTACATTCATGTTCTCCTCCAGCTCTAGACAGATATGACTAGCTTTTCCACAGCTGCGTATTTTCAAAATGTCAATTACCTCAATTGCTAACGAATAGTGCTGTACTTTTCATTGTGTGATAGGTTTGAAATCTTGTTTCAACAGGCTGCAAGTGAAGTACTTGACGTTTAGGGCAAAGGCTTCTGGGTAGAGTAGTTTGATAAAACCAGTATGAGACAAGTAAGCTAGTGTATAGCCTACACCAGAGAAGGAGTAGCAGGGTTGTTGGAAATGACTGAAATGTTTAGACTGAAGCTGATGTGGAGGTCTGTGGGCATGTCCTACCTCGAGTGATAGTTCACTGTGTAGTGTAGAACAGACAATGACAGCAGTGTGGATTTATCCAACCTGTGCGTGTCCTTGTGCACCCTACTACCCTCATCTCACTCTTCGTGTGTGTGTGCGTGTGCGTGCGCGCGTGCATGCGTGTGTGTGTGTGTTTGCGTGTATGCCCCAGTGAGTGTCTGTGTGAGTATGCCCCAGTGAGTGTCTGTGTGAGTATGCCCCAGTGAGTGTCTGTGTGAGTATGCCCCAGTGAGTGTCTGTGTGAGTATGCCCCAGTGAGTGTGTGTGTGAGTATGCCCCAGTGAGTGTGTGTGTGAGTATGCCCCAGTGAGTGTGTGTGTGAGTATGCCCCAGTGAGTGTGTGTGTGAGTATGCCCCAGTGAGTGTGTGTGTGAGTATGCCCCAGTGAGTGTGTATGTGAGTATGCCCCAGTGAGTGTGTGTGTGTGAGTATGCCCCAGTGAGTGTGTGTGTGTGAGTATGCCCCAGTGAGTATGCACTAGCCCCAGTGAGTGTGTGTGTGTGAGTATGCACTAGTGTGTGTGTGTGTGTGAGTATGCCCCAGTGAGTGTGTGTGAGTATGCACTAGTGTGTGTGTGTGTGAGTATGCCCCAGTGAGTGTGTGTGTGTGTGTGAGTATGCCCCAGTGAGTGTGTGTGTGTGTGAGTATGCCCCAGTGAGTGTGTGTGTGTGTGAGTATGCCCCAGTGAGTGTCTGTGTGAGTATGCCCCAGTGAGTGTGTGTGTGAGTATGCCCCAGTGAGTGTGTGTGTGAGTATGCCCCAGTGAGTGTGTGTGTGAGTATGCACTAGTGTGTGTGTGTGTGAGTATGCCCCAGTGAGTGTGTGTGTGTGAGTATGCACTAGTGTGTGTGTGTGTGAGTATGCCCCAGTGAGTGTGTGTGTGTGAGTATGCACTAGTGTGTGTGTGTGTGTGAGTATGCACTAGTGTGTGTGTGTGTGAGTATGCACTAGTGAGTGTGTGTGTGAGTATGCACTAGTGAGTGTGTGTGTGAGTATGCACTAGTGAGTGTGTGTGTGAGTATGCACTAGTGAGTGTGTGTGTGTGAGTATGCACTAGTGAGTGTGTGTGTGAGTATGCACTAGTGAGTGTGTCTGTGCTCTGGGTGTTGATGGAGATTTGGTCTCGCCCGGGCCGAACACACTCTATTGGAATTGACATGCTGTCACCTTTAATCAATGTTCCCAATGTCCCCATCCCCCTGGTTCCGGGGGGGTGTGTGTGCACACGTGAACAAGGCTGTGTGTGTGTGTGTGTGTGTGTGTGTGTGTGTGTGTGTGTGTGTGTGTGTGTGTGTGTGTGTGTGTGTGTGTGTGTGTGTGTGTGTGTGTGTGTGTGTGTGTGTGTGTGTGTGTGTGTGTGTGTGAAAGCAAATTTTCTGAATGTAATGTCTCTTAGTCTGCCAGGACATTCTAAATGACCTCCCATTCCAGTCTATACCAGTACTGCTGCAAGCCCTTCCAGACTCACGTTTCCTCTCTTCAAACTCTGCAGTGTTTTTCACTCTGTTCGTTATTAGTTAGTTCATTTGAAAATGTCTTTGCACATTTGTATATAAAGCCGGTTGTGGTTTTAGTAAAACAGTCAGTCTACTCTTCAGTACCTCAAGGGGTTTGGCTGTGACATCTGCAAGGCACAGTTCACCCTTAGGCTTTGGTTCAGCTATCTCTTACCATTTGTCACTACTGACTATTCATGCTTCACTAGCATAGCATGATTATCCCATGTTAAACCCCATGCCATGTGACCTGGGTGTGTTAACAACATGCTGATACCAGTGTACTCAGCAATACCCATCAGTCACTATGGCAGCAGTGTGCTGTAGGGGCCCTACTCTGAATGGTGGGGGCTACTGATTATGATTACACATCATGTGCAACACAGCCACAGACTATTATTGTGTGTCACACAATACACCTGCTGTACAAAACATTAAGAACACCTGCTCTTTCCACGGCAGACTGACCAGGTGCATCCAGGTTAAAGCTATGATCCCTTATTGATGTCACTTATTACATCCACTTCAATCAGTGTAGATAAAGGGGAGGAGACGGGTTAAAGAAGGAATTTTAAGCCTTGAGACAATTGAGACATGGATTGTGTATGTGTGCCTTTCAGAGGGTTAATGGGCAAGACAAACACGCTCAACAGTTTCCCGTGTTTATCAAGAATGGTCCACCACCCAAAGGACATCCAGCCAACTTGACACAACTGTGGGAAGCATTGGAGTCAACATGGGCCAGCCTCCCTGTGGAACCATCACCAGCATCACATCATTCTTGTGGCTTCAGTGTGTAAGCATGTCTGTCTGTCTTTCATCATGCGGGAGACCGTTACAGCAATGGACCCGGGCTTCACATTATCCAGTAGGTCTCAGTTTTCAACCGTGTGTGTGTGTGCGTGTTCCGGCTACACATCATTCACCGGGGTACTGAAGGTCACAGAGTCCTAAAAGCTTGCTACTTTACCCCTCAAGGTGTTTCCTTTTGGAACACTGTTGTTGTCCTTTTGGAACACTGTTGTTGTCCTTTTGGAAACACTGTTGTTGTCCTTTTGGAAACACTGTTGTTGTCCTTTTGGAAACACTGTTGTTGTCCTTTTGGAACCACTGTTATTGTCCTTTTGGAAACACTGTTGTTGTCCTTTTGGAAACACTGTTGTTGTCCTTTTGGAACCCCTGTTATTGTCCTTTTGGAACCCCTGTTATTGTCCTTTTGGAACCCCTGTTATTGTCCTTTTGGAAACACTGTTGTTGTCCTTTTGGAAACACTGTTGTTGTCCTTTTGGAAACACTGTTGTTGTCCTTTTGGAAACACTGTTGTTGTCCTTTTGGAAACACTGTTGTCCTTTTGGAAACGCTGTTGTTGTCCTTTTGGAAACACTGTTGTTGTCCTTTTGGAACCCCTGTTGTTGTTGTCCTTTTGGAAACCCTGTTGTTGTTGTCCTTTTGGAAACACTGTTATTGTCCTTTTGGAACCCCTGTTATTGTCCTTTTGGAAACACTGTTGTTGTCCTTTTGGAAACACTGTTGTTGTCCTTTTGGAAACACTGTTGTTGTCCTTTTGGAACCCCTGTTGTTGTTGTCCTTTTGGAAACCCTGTTGTTGTTGTCCTTTTGGAAACACTGTTGTTGTCCTTTTGGAACCCCTGTTATTGTCCTTTTGGAACCCCTGTTATTGTCCTTTTGGAACCCCTGTTATTGTCCTTTTGGAAACACTGTTGTTGTCCTTTTGGAAACACTGTTGTTGTCCTTTTGGAAACACTGTTGTTGTCCTTTTGGAACCCCTGTTATTGTCCTTTTGGAACCCCTGTTATTGTCCTTTTGGAAACACTGTTATTGTCCTTTTGGAAACGCTGTTGTTGTCCTTTTGGAACCGCTGTTGTTGTCCTTTTGGAAACGCTGTTGTTGTCCTTTTGGAAACGCTGTTATTGTCCTTTTGGAACCCCTGTTATTGTCCTTTTGGAACCCCTGTTATTGTCCTTTTGGAACCCCTGTTATTGTCCTTTTGGAACCCCTGTTGTTGTCCTTTTGGAAACACTGTTGTTGTCCTTTTGGAACCCCTGTTGTTGTCCTTTTGGAAACACTGTTATTGTCCTTTTGGAACCCCTGTTATTGTCCTTTTGGAACCCCTGTTATTGTCCTTTTGGAAACACTGTTATTGTCCTTTTGGAACCCCTGTTGTTGTCCTTTTGGAAACACTGTTGTTGTCCTTTTGGAAACACTGTTATTGTCCTTTTGGAAACACTGTTGTTGTCCTTTTGGAAACACTGTTATTGTCCTTTTGGAAACACTGTTGTTGTCCTTTTGGAAACACTGTTGTTGTCCTTTTGGACACACTGTTATTGTCCTTTTGGAACCCCTGTTATTGTCCTTTTGGAACCCCTGTTATTGTCCTTCTTTTGGAACCCCTGTTATTGTTCTTTTGGAACCCCTGTTATTGTCCTTTTGGAACCCCTGTTATTGTCCTTTTGGAACCCCTGTTATTGTCCTTCTTTTGGAACCCCTGTTATTGTCCTTCTTTTGGAACCCCTGTTATTGTCCTTCTTTTGGAACCCCTGTTATTGTCCTTCTTTTGGAACCCCTGTTATTGTCCTTCTTTTGGAACCCCTGTTATTGTCCTTCTTTTGGAACCCCTGTTATTGTCCTTCTTTTGGAACCCCTGTTATTGTCCTTCTTTTGGAACCCCCGTTATTGTCCTTCTTTTGGAACCCCCGTTATTGTCCTTTTGGAACCCCCGTTATTGTCCTTTTGGAACCCCTGTTATTGTCCTTCTTTTGGAACCCCTGTTATTGTCCTTCTTTTGGAACCCCTGTTATTGTCCTTCTTTTGGAACCCCTGTTATTGTCCTTCTTTTGGAACCCCTGTTATTGTCCTTCTTTTGGAACCCCTGTTATTGTCCTTCTTTTGGAACCCCTGTTATTGTCCTTCTTTTGGAACCCCTGTTATTGTCCTTCTTTTGGAACCCCTGTTATTGTCCTTCTTTTGGAACCCCTGTTATTGTCCTTCTTTTGGAACCCCTGTTGTTGTCCTCCTTTTGGAACCCCTGTTGTTGTCCTCCTTTTGGAACCACTGTTGTTGTCCTCCTTTTGGAACCACTGTTGTTGTCCTCCTTTTGGAACCACTGTTGTTGTCCTCCTTTTGGAACCACTGTTGTTATCATTTTGGAACCACTGTTGTTATCATTTTGGAACACTGTTGTCCTCCTTTTGGAACACTGTTGTTATCCTTTTGGAACACTGTTGTCCTCCTTTTGGAACCCCTGTTGTTGTCCTTCTTTTGGAACCCCTGTTATTGTCCTTCTTTTGGAACCCCTGTTATTGTCCTTCTTTTGGAACCCCTGTTATTGTCCTTCTTTTGGAACCCCTGTTATTGTCCTTCTTTTGGAACCCCTGTTATTGTCCTTCTTTTGGAACCCCTGTTATTGTCCTTTTGGAACCCCTGTTATTGTCCTTCTTTTGGAACCCCTGTTATTGTCCTTCTTTTGGAACCCCTGTTATTGTCCTTCTTTTGGAACCCCTGTTATTGTCCTTCTTTTGGAACCCCTGTTATTGTCCTTCTTTTGGAACCCCTGTTATTGTCCTTCTTTTGGAACCCCTGTTATTGTCCTTCTTTTGGAACCCCTGTTGTTGTCCTCCTTTTGGAACCACTGTTGTTGTCCTCCTTTTGGAACCACTGTTGTTGTCCTCCTTTTGGAACCACTGTTGTTGTCCTCCTTTTGGAACCACTGTTGTTGTCCTCCTTTTGGAACCACTGTTGTTGTCCTCCTTTTGGAACCACTGTTGTTATCATTTTGGAACCACTGTTGTTATCATTTTGGAACACTGTTGTCCTCCTTTTGGAACACTGTTGTTATCCTTTTGGAACACTGTTGTTGTTATTCTTTTGGAACACTGTTGTTGTCCTCCTTTTGGAACCCTGTTGTTATTCTTTTGGAACACTGTTGTCCTCCTTTTGGAACACTGTTGTTATCCTTTTGGAACACTGTTGTTGTTATTCTTTTGGAACACTGTTGTTGTCCTCCTTTTGGAACCCTGTTGTTATTCTTTTGGAACACTGTTGTCCTCCTCCTTTTGGAACACTGTTGTTGTCCTCCTTTTGGAACACTGTTGTCCTCCTCCTTTTGGAAGCCCTGTTGTTGTCCTCCTTTTGGAAGCCCTGTTGTTGTCCTCCTTTTGGAACACTGTTGTTGTCCTCCTTTTGGAACACTGTTGTTGTCCTCCTTTTGGAACCCCTGTTGTTATCATTTTGGAACACTGTTGTCCTCCTTTTGGAACCACTGTTGTTATCATTTTGGAACACTGTTGTCCTCCTTTTGGAACCACTGTTGTTATCATTTTGGAACACTGTTGTCCTCCTTTTGGAACACTGTTGTTGTCCTCCTTTTGGAAGCCCTGTTGTTGTCCTCCTTTTGGAACACTGTTGTTGTCCTCCTTTTGGAACACTGTTGTCGTCCTCCTTTTGGAACCCCTGTTGTTATCATTTTGGAACACTGTTGTCCTGCTTTTGGAACCACTGTTGTTATCATTTTGGAACACTGTTGTCCTCCTTTTGGAACCACTGTTGTTATCATTTTGGAACACTGTTGTCCTCCTTTTGGAACACTGTTGTTATCCTTTTGGAACACTGTTGTCATCCTTTTGGAACACTGTTGTCCTCCTTTTGGAACACTGTTGTTATCCTTTTGGAACACTGTTGTCCTCCTTTTGGAACACTGTTGTTATCCTTTTGGAACACTGTTGTTATCCTTTTGGAACACTGTTGTCCTCCTTTTGGAACACTGTTGTTATCCTTTTGGAACACTGTTGTTATCCTTTTGGAACACTGTTGTCCTCCTTTTGGAACACTGTTGTTATCCTTTTGGAACACTGTTGTTATCCTTTTGGAACACTGTTGTTATCCTTTTGGAACACTGTTGTCCTCCTTTTGGAACACTGTTGTTATCCTTTTGTAACACTGTTGTCCTCCTTTTGGAACACTGTTGTTATCCTTTTGTAACACTGTTGTTGTCCTTATAGAACAGTTTTCCTTTTCAGGAGTAGAGGCCTGATGATTTACTGGCTCTGCTTTTTGGAGCCGGACACAGGGAGCTTGGAATCCTAACTCTCGCGTCTACTGTGTCGAAGCAGCAACAGCAGTCACATACCTGCGTTCAAGTGGAACAAACAGGAATGGTCGGTTGCTCACGGAAGGTCATCCGCCTAGGGCACAGCGAGGGAGAATGTGTGTGGGGGGGTGAGCACCATGTGGAAGGGCACTTCTGCATCGTCTTTGTGAAAGCAGCGCTGTGATTGGCATTCTGTGTGTGTTCTCTCCTCCTGTTCCCTTGCCACTGCGGCGGCATGACGTGGGCCAACGTGTCAGAGGTCACTTGGCCTGAATCGGCATGAACGACTCCCAAACCCCCACAGAGACGCCACCACGGTGACAGTTGCCACGGTAATGAACAGTGACAAGCTAATCTGTGTCACTCGGATTGGTCCTGCAGGTTTGATTAAAAGCCCAGACATGTCATTACCCTCTGCTGAAGCCCCACTGCATTGTGGGTATTGACTCCATTAATATCTACGGGAGGGATGGAGAAAAAGACCCGTGGAAGTTTGTGAAGCGTGGCCATGTTTGGGTCTTAACTTCTCTAGGGTAGGGGGCAGCATTTGGAATTTTGGATGAAAAGCATGCCCAAATTAAACTGCCTGCTTCTCGGGCCCAGAAGATATGATATGCATATAACTGGTAGATTTGGATAGAAAACACTCTTAACGTTTCCAAAACTGTTAAAATAGTGTCTGTGAGTATAACAGCACTGATTTGGCAGAAAAATCCAATCAGGAAGTAGTTGTTTTTTTGGTTTTGTAGTTTTCTATTCAATGCCATTACAGTATCCATTGACTTAGGACTCAAATTGCAGTTTCTATGCCTTCCACTAGATGTCAACATGAGTGGAATGAGTGGACCCTAAAGTGTCACAGAGCTTTTTCATGCGCGCGACCGAGAGAGTGCCTTTCTTGTTTACCTTTTATATTGACGACGTTATTGTCCGGTTGAAATATTATCGATTATTTAGGCTAAAAACAACCTGAGGATTGAATATAAACATCGTTTGACATGTTTCTATGAACTTTACATATACAATTTGGATTTTTTTGTCTGCCTGTTTTGACTGCGTTTGAGCCTGTGGATTACTGAAGATAAAGAGACTTTAAAGAGATAAAGAGACTTTATCGAACAAAAGGAACATTTATTGAGTTAATGTCTGCTGAGTGCAACCATATGAAGATCATCAAAGGTAAGGGATTAATTTTATCTCTATTTCTGACTTGTGTAACTGTTCTACTTGGCTAGTTACTGTTTAATGATTTGTCTAGTGGTCTATGTTCTCAAATAATCGTAAGGTATGCTTTCGCCGTAAAGCATTTTTTAAATCTGACACCGTGGTTGGATTCACAAGAAGTTCATCTTTAAACCTATGTAAAATATGTTTTGTTTTCTGAATTTTTATAATGAGTATTTCTTTCTGTATTTGAATTTGGCGCCCAGCAGTTTCACTGGCTGTTGAAGAGGTGGGACGCTAACGTCTCACATACCCAAGAGAGGTTAATTAACTCCTGGTCGGTCGTGTCCACAAAATTATTATTTTTTAAATATCCCTTCCCTTTATTTGGCACCACGAAGAAGCAATTGAATGTATTTGGGTGGTTTGACCCAGTCTTTTGTATCCAGGTGGGCAGGGCACCCGACTCATTGCAGTAGTGAAATGGGCCTGTAAATGTCTTACGCTGCACACGTCAGATGTAATTGGTTAGTGCTAGCATGTCGTAAAAGGCCTATAAAACGTGGGATGTAATTAGCCTACCATGCTAACATGCTGACCACACCGCGCATCGCGTTACATGCGCGAGCATTGCAAAATAAATGTACACATACATGTTATTCAGTAATTTCCTCCAAACTGATCGCTCGCGTCAATGAGCGTCTGCGTAGCCAGGCGCTAAAATAGAACTTGGTTTTAACGCTTGACGTGCTGCAAGTCTCATCTCTCCCATCTCCTCATTGGTTTTTAGGAGCATATACCCACGTGGGTGATTGAAAGATGAACTGAGGTCCGCAGTCCAGTTGGTGGTGGTAATGCACTGTAAAGTTGGTTGCCAACCGCCATATGAAGTCCAAAGAAGAAGAAGAAGCCTGAAGGAGGAGAGATTACTAGAAACTAACTAGGTTTCCTCTTTTATCTGTGGTTTAAATGTCGGAGTAGAGAACACGTGTGACGCAAAATTCTACAAAGACCTTATGCATTTAATGTAAAATAACAACCCAATGTTCATATCCCAGGACAAATTAGCTAGCAACAGCAAGCAAGCTAGCTAGCTAAATGGCCGTGAATGTTTCATGTGTTTCGACCTGTCCCCAAATTAATATAGTTGGTTCACAGTTTGTTTTGATATTTTAACCTGCGTGTCCTGATTGCGTCTGGTGTGGATGGACAAAATCAACATGCGCACGATGGCACACGCAGGACTCACGCCCGTGCCTGGTCTAGTCAGCATGTAACACTGCTTGGAGGGAGAGAAGGGGAGAGGGAGGGAGAGAGAGACCTTGTGAAGGTAATTAGCTGATGATACCACACAGTTAAATAATTAGCCAGCTGCTAAAAGCTGGTGATAAGCGGTACCAGAGCGAGAAGTCTAGGACCAAAAGGCTCCTGAACAGCTTCAAGCCATAAGGCTGCCTAGTCTGGGACCAGAAGGCTCCTGACCAGCTTCAAGCCATAAGGCTGCCTAGTCTGGGACCAGAAGGCTCCTGAACAGCTTCAAGCCATAAAGCTGCCTAGTCTGGGACCAGAAGGCTCCTGAACAGCTTCAAGCCATAAAGCTGCCTAGTCTGGGACCAGAAGGCTCCTGACCAGCTTCAAGCCATAAGGCTGCCTAGTCTGGGACCAGAAGGCTCCTGAACAGCTTGAGGCTGCTTATTTCATTCTCTTATTTCACTCTCTTGCACAGGTTCGATGTACACTCAGTGGACTCTAACCACACACTCACACATACTACACTGACTCTCCAACACACACAAACACACAACACGCACACCCGTACATATTGATGCTGACACCTCTTCACATGCTGCTGCTACTCGCTGTTATCTGTGCATAATAACTTTTTCCGAACATAGTAATATCTACCTTGTACCCCAGCACATTGACTCGGTGCTGGTACCCTGTGTATTTAGCCAAGTTATCGTTACTCATTCTATTTATTCCTCGTTATTACTTTTTCAAAATCTCTCTGCATTGTTGGAAGGGCCTTTAAGCGTTTCACTGTTAGTCTACACCTGTTGTTTGCAAAGCATGTGACAAATATCATTTGATTTGATATCGCTACACTATATAAAAACCACACTTTTTAAATATTTTTTACCTGCAAGTAAACACAACAGCCTGCGGTGGACATGAAAGGAGTAGAACAAGCTGTGGTGTTACACAAGGAAAGGAGACTTTAGTTGTTGTGAAGTTGTGTTCCACTTGTTCTCCCTGGCAGTGGGGTTCAGTGGCCCCATCAGCAGGAGCCCCAGAACATCAGCATGTAGAGAGATGAATAGGCAGCTCTTGTCATCCTGTCCCTCACACGCGCGTGTGTGGCTGTTTTCATGTGCGCATGTGTGTGTTTTCGTGTGTGTTTGTGCGTCCATAGTGTCGACCATAGTGTTTGATTTGTGGCCCCGAGCGGAGCACTCTTCCCTTAATGAGCCTCCTGCCCTCCCGACAGAGGGCCAACCTTGGAGAGGAGCTGACCTGGTTTCCACACCAGAAACACTCTAGAGGATGGTGAAGAGAGGCAGAGATGGAAGGAGGGAGAGGTTGTCCCACAGGGGATTGCTGTTGCTGTTAGATAACAGACCCATGTTTCTCTGGTCTAAGGGTTGTTTGTTCTTGACCGTATTTCCCTTTGGCATCAAAACAGGCCCTGGATCAAGTCATGGGAGTCATTTAGGAGAGTAAATTGTTCTGTTGGAGTTGGCAGTGATTAAAGTAGGAGTTTGGTGTCTGGTTTGTTTTGAGTATGTTAGATGTTTGATCATGTGACGTATAATAAGGAACTGGCATGCTTAGCTGGAGGTTTAGACATGAGAAATGTCCTTTTCAGTCAAGACAGTGGACTGAATATTATTTCATTTGTCCTACAAGTAGATCCCCAATTTAACGAGGAAGACCTCACATTAATGATATCATTATATTACACATAAGAACAGGGAGTTCTGTCATGCTTCACCCTAATCATGTGACCTTCCCCCCCATCAGATCTGGGCCAACTATGAGGAGAAGAAGGTGGAGGAGGTGGTGCACGTGACGGAGGAGAAAGAGCGCACAGCCAACTACAGAGCTGTGTATGTCACCGAGATCACGGACACCATGCACTTCTACACCCAGGACGTGGAGACAGGTGGGTTGTCTGATAATTTGACTGGGTTGTTTTGGTTTGTGTTTTCGTGTGTGTGTGTGCGAGAGACGGGACTAGTACGAGGCTGACTTCATGGATGACGGGCAGTTCTGCATCACAGCCCAGACTGTCTCTCTCTGCTCTCACATGTATCTCCCTTCTGCATCCTCCACCTTCCTGCAGAGAAACACACCAACGTTCCGCTTGTTTTTGCTACTGAAAGACTGGAATAAATCACCAGGTTATTCTGACATTCCCCAGTGGAGGGAGGGAACGTTTGAGACAGAATAAATAACAATCCCAGGTGTCTTGGCGTGGCTGCTCCCATCATCACCCTCCTCCCCTCGCTCTCCGTGTGCGATGCATTATGGGTCGGTGTGAGGAGAGGTCCATCGTTTAGCCCTCTGAGCTTAAAGAGGTGATCTAGTGTACAGCTTCTCCTGTTGCTGTTGTACTTAATGGTCATCATTGTTCTCTCTGTGGGCTGCCAAGGTTGTGTGTATGTTTGTCTGCATGTTTGTGTTTGTGTCTGTCTGTTTGCATTCTGTGTGTGTGTTGTGAGCGACAGTGTGTTTATGTAGGCCTGTTAGCCCGAGCCCAGTGAAGCAGCACTATGGCCAGCCACTCATGTAATTACTACTAACCCATCCAACCCCCTGCCATCGACAGAGGGAACCAACCCTCACATTTTATATCATTATCATTCTTCTAGCTGACCCAGACTCAACCCCCTCCACCCATCCACAGCCCAAAGGCATTAGACATCTACAATGTTAAGGGATGTCTTTCTGTTAGGCTCTCCTTTAAACAAAAATAACATTCTTACCGTTAATATTAATATTCTTACCAATGTTTTCTACACACTCTGAGTGTGTCTCATGCATAGCCCTGTGTCTAACAACACGCTGGTTAGTGTGTACACTACACACTACAGCCGTAGAGGTGTCTGCCAAATACTGGCCCCAGCGCCTATCCCCTTTTGGCTCCTTGAATAGGACGGGAGGCTGTGATTCAATGTGACTGTGTGCATGGTCTCATGCCTCGTGGGAACGAGGAGTTGGTTGGACAGAGCAGGGGTTAATGAGCGTGTTGCATCATCAAACATACACAGACCCTTTGCTTTTATTGGTTCAATCACTCTCTTTCTCGGTCATTCACTCAATCACGCATTCACTAGTGTGTGTTCCATAACGAGGTGGGGGTGGGTGGGGGTCTCACTCCCCCTCCCGTTCATGGGGCGGCAGGTAGCCTCATGGTTAGAGCTTTGGGCCAGTTAACCCACTGTTCCCCTGAACAAGGCAGTTAACCCACTGTTCCCCTGAACAAGGCAGTTAACCCACTGTTCCCCTGAACAAGGCAGTTAACCCACTGTTCCCCTGAACAAGGCAGTTAACCCACTGTTCCCCTGAACAAGGCAGTTAACCCACTGTTCCCCTGAACAAGGCAGTTAACCCACTGTTCCCCTGAACAAGGCAGTTAACCCACTGTTCCCCTGAACAAGGCAGTTAACCCACTGTTCCCCTGAACAAGGCAGTTAACCCACTGTTCCCCTGAACAAGGCAGTTACCCACTGTTCCCCTGAACAAGGCAGTTAACCCACTGTTCCCCTGAACAAGGCAGTTACCCCACTGTTCCCCTGAACAAGGCAGTTACCCCACTGTTCCCCTGAACAAGGCAGTTACCCCACTGTTCCCCTGAACAAGGCAGTTACCCCACTGTTCCCCTGAACAAGGCAGTTAACCCACTGTTCCCCGGGCACAGAAGACGTGGATGTCCATTAAGGCACTGCTCTGATTCAGAGGGGTTGGGTTAAATGCTCCTGAAGACACATTTCAGTTGAAGGCTTTCTGACTAGGTATCCCCCATTCCTCTTTCCAGTGGCACTTGACTTTGGCAGAGGCCATGAAATTGACTTTCGTCATCACTTAATTCGTCTTAATGCGATAATTAATTAATTTGCATTAATTTAGAGCCAATCTGAGCCCTGCGTCGCCGTGAGCGTGACAATCCTATCACGTTGGAGCGTGGCAGCCTTTGGCACCCGACATAACCCCTCACTAATACTACATACGTACACACCACCCATCCAGGAGATCTTCAGGTGTTGGAGCGTGCTCAGAACAGATCTTCTCGATGTAGCTGCATATATCCCCCACGTCCCCGGAGGAAGTTGGGTAGAGAGCTGATGATGTGCCATGTAACCTATGTGATCACCGTGACGACTAGTGTGATTGACAGGAAACACACTGGCACAGACAGGGTTGATTAGCCTGATAACAGTCGGAAGCCTGGAAAGCACATGTGAAGAACCAGAACAGGATAGAGACACACACGTTAGGTTTAGGAAACGTAGCTACAGCACCTCGGCTGGTAGTACTGCACTCTTTGCGTTCAAGCACAGTTTTAGTCATCTTTCATTAAAAAAAATTCATGATTTCAGATGAACCAGCAATGTGGGGCCTTTTTTTAGTTTTTAATTGGCCGATGTTTCCCACCGAGCGAGTTATGTGCTCGTTAGGAAAAACAGGATTGTTATTTTCAGCAGGCAAGCAAATATGACCAGAATCACCCCCTGTGACCCTCTCTCTCTCTCTCTCCCCCTCCTACCCCCTCTCTCCTTCTCTTATCCTCTTTTCTCTCTCTCTCTCCCTCCTACCCCCTCTCTCCTTCTCTTATCCTCTTCTCTCTCTCTCCCCCTCCTACCCCCTCTCTCCTTCTCTTATCCTCTTTTCTTCTCTCTCTCCCTCCTACCCCCCTCTCCTTCTCTTATCCTCTTTTCTTCTCTCTCTCCCTCCTACCCCCTCTCTCCTTCTCTTATCCTCTTTTCTCTCTCTCTCTCCCTCCTACCCCCTCTCTCCTTCTCTTATCCTCTTTTTTTCTCTCTCTCTCTCCCTCCTACCCCCTCTCTCCTTCTCTTATCCTCTTTTCTTCTCTCTCTCCCTCCTACCCCCTCTCTCCTTCTCTTATCCTCTTTTCTTCTCTCTTTCCCTCCTACCCCATCTCCTTCTCTTATCCTCTTTTCTTCTCTCTCTCTCCCTCCTACCCTCTCTCTCCTTCTCTTATCCTCTCTTCTCTCTCCCCCCCCTCCCTCCCACATTAAGGCCCACAGCCCCTTGAAGAGCACTTCAAAGCCCAGGCCCAGTAAATTCTTACAAGCCGAGTGCTTGTAAGAAATGTTTTTTCAGAGACGGCAGAATTTATAATGTAGGGGAGGGGGTGATTTTAGAAATAATATGAAGATTGGTTTTTGATAATGACATAGCTTTCTGTGTTGTGGTTAAGTTGGTCCTAAGGCGACCGGCACCGACAAATTGCCATTAAGCAGTAGGCCCTGTGGCTCCAGGGGCTGTTTCTGAAATAGAGGGCTTTTGCCAGGTTTCCCCCTAACCAGTGTGTATTCCCACCTTTCACAGAGAGCAGGGATCTCCCTAAATGTACATCCCCCAATGCCACACCATACGCTATTATGGAAATAGATTCTGACACATATAGGATGCTGTGAATTCATCACCTGCAAATAGATGTTCTCGCTCCCTATATTCTTTCCATACTGTAGCAGAATTCTGTACGAGGCAAACAGGTCGACCACAACAGACAGCAATCTACCTGAGAGAGAGTTTTGACCTTGTCTCTCCCTGCCTTACCTGCTCCTCTCTCTCTCCCTCCCTGTCTCTCCCTCACTCCTCTCTCTCACGCTTAAGTGTTTTAAGATCAGAGGTGAGAGGTCAGGCAAGTTTTTTTGTTGGCAGCTGCCGTCATCACTCCATTTACTGTCTGGATAAAAATACGCCGCTGGGGCGAAGGCTCCTTGACCGACCTTGAGGCGCTGGGCGAGCCGTGTGGGACATAGGAGATAAATCCAAAGGGAATCAATCCAGACGTTTCGCCCTCCTCTCTTTTCGAAGGGGTTGAAGACACACTGTTATAAAGTGTAAATAAAACTGCTAGTTCTCATTAGTTCCCATTGTGCTCTGTTCTGTTCGTACTCTGCCTGTGGTCACTGTGTCTCACATACCAAGAGAAGATAGTAGGCTGTATTTTCATCTTCTCTTAAGCTCCCTGATGTCTCTTAATTAATGGTCCCTAAACAGTGAAGCAAAGTGCACAGTAATATCTTTACCATTTCCATTATTCTCAGGGGGGGTCGGTTGCGACAGTTTTGCTTGTGAGAATGTTTTTTATCAGTCAGATTTAATTACCGAAAGAGTGAGTGAGTGTGTGTGTGTGTGTGTGTGTGTGTGTGTGTGTGTGTGTGTGTGTGTGTGTGTGTGTGTGTGTGTGTGTGTGTGTGTGTGTGTGTGTAAACGTGTGGTAGAAGTTGTTGGGAAAGGAATTTTCCTGGGGAAATGCTACGGATACCATAACATTTCTCATCTCTCTCCCTCTCCCCATCCCTCTCTCCTGAGACGATTTGTAATTACTCTGAGGGGAACCTGCATAAGATATCTGACCTTGGACACACTGAAAGACAGAGGCCGCTCTGTGCAGCTGAGGAAAGTGACAGGCTACTAAAACACTGTTGGTTTTCCTCTGGTTTGCAGCCTAGGGATTAACAAAATATATTTTGATTTTCTGTCTCTAGCTTGGCCCTCTTTACCTGTCCATGACTAGAGCATTGAGAATGATTTTTAGTCTAGAGCTACACTCTCAGACCGTCCAGGATTGGGATTCAGGCCCACCAAGCCTCAGCCTGGATCAGACCAGACTTAGGAGCAAAGAGCCTGCAGCGCTACAGCCTAGCCCAGACCAGACCAGAGTTAGGAGCAAAGAGCCTGCAGCGCTACAGACCAGACCAGAGTTAGGAGCAAAGAGCCTGCAGCGCTACAGACCAGACCAGAGTTAGGAGCTAAGAGCCTGCAGCGCTGCAGACCAGACCAGATTTAGGAGCAAAGAGCCTGCAGCGCTACAGACCAGACCAGACCAGAGTTAGGAGCAAAGAGCCTGCAGCGCTACAGACCGGACCAGAGTTAGGAGCAAAGAGCCTGCAGCGCTACAGACCAGACCAGAGTTAGGAGCAAAGAGCCTGCAGCGCTACAGACCAGACCAGAGTTAGGAGCAAAGAGCCTGCAGCGCTGCAGACCAGACCAGAGTTAGGAGCTAAGAGCCTGCAGCGCTACAGACCAGACCAGAGTTAGGAGCAAAGAGCCTGCAGCGCTACAGACCAGACCAGAGTTAGGAGTAAAGAGCCTGCAGCGCTACAGACCAGACCAGAGTTAGGAGCAAAGAGCCTGCAGCGCTACAGACCAGACCAGAGTTAGGAGTAAAGAGCCTGCAGCGCTACAGACCAGACCAGAGTTAGGAGCAAAGAGCCTGCAGCGCTACAGACCAGACCAGACCAGAGTTAGGAGCAAAGAGCCTGCAGCGCTACAGACCAGACCAGAGTTAGGAGCAAAGAGCCTACTACGCTACAGACCAGACCAGAGTTAGGAGCAAAAAGCCTGCAGCGCTACAGACCATACCAGACCAGAGTTAGGAGCAAAGAGCCTGCAGCGCTACAGACCAGACCAGAGTTAGGAGCAAAGAGCCTGCAGCGCTACAGACCAGACCAGAGTTAGGAGTAAAGAGCCTGCAGCGCTACAGACCAGACCAGAGTTAGGAGCAAAGAGCCTGCAGCGCTACAGACCAGACCAGAGTTAGGAGCAAAGAGCTGGCAGCGCTGCAGGCTGGTCCAGACCAGACCAGAGTTAGGAGCTGGCAGCACTGCAGGCTGGTCCAGACCAGACCAGAGTTAGGAGCTGGCAGCACTGCAGGCTGGTCCAGACCAGACCAGAGTTAGGAGCTGGCAACGCTGCAGGCTGGTCCAGACCAGACCAGAGTTAGGAGCTGGCAGCGCTGCAGGCTGGTCCAGACCAGACCAGAGTTAGGAGCTGGCAGCGCTGCAGGCTGGTCCAGACCAGACCAGAGTTAGGAGCTGGCAGCACTGCAGGCTGGTCCAGACCAGACCAGAGTTAGGAGCTGGCAGCACTGCAGGCTGGTCCAGACCAGACCAGAGTTAGGAGCTGGCAGCACTGCAGGCTGGTCCAGACCAGACCAGAGTTAGGAGCTGGCAGCACTGCAGGCTGGTCCAGACCAGACCAGAGTTAGGAGCTGGCAGCACTGCAGGCTGGTCCAGACCAGACCAGAGTTAGGAGCTGGCAGTGCTACAGCCTTCCAGGTGCCACTCTCCACATTATTCACATTCTACCTTTATGCCCAGCAGCTGTTCTCCACCTAATGATGCTGGAACACCACTCAGTCAGTCTCACTCCTTCCTACTATCATGCTGGTATTCAATCTCTTTCTTGTTCTGTTGCTAAATCTATCTTTCTCCCTCTTGTTCCTTATGCTCTGTGGTTCGGTCTCTGTGTTTTAGTTTTTCTCATTCTCTCCTTATGTCTCACTCTCACCTCTCGCTAGCTCTCTCGCTCTCTCTTTCTCAAATGTTCCCCTCATTCAGTGAAAACCTAGGGGTTTTAAAAGGTCCCAACGCCCCAGAACTGTCCGCCACTGTGGAGTGCCTTAACGTGTGACGGCACACATTGTTTTTGGGAGCAGTCAACGGGGGGCCTCGTAACACTGGTGTGCCAGACCATTAGCATTTGCCAGTATTGATGTCAATAAGAGGACATTCTCTATCGATCTGTCCGAAAGGGAATACAGGGGGCTCTAACCAGGCCTTAATGTGAAGCAGCGAACTAGGGCCATCTTAGAAACAGCACTCCACTCCCGGGCTGTGTTCATTAGGCACCAAATGGAATAAAACGGATTGAAACAGGGAGGGTCTTCCTGGCCAATGCGAAATGCAACGTTTTTGTGTTCAGTTGCGAAATGTTTGACTTTTTTCCCCATTGTGTGCTCAAATGAACACAACCCTGCTTAATGCGGACGGAAGATGGCTGGATGAAGCTCAGTGCACATAAGCAAGTCCCTGTTCCCATGTGATCCTCTGTAGAGGATGGCTCTTTGTTTCCCCCCGCCTACCGCTGGCCTCTGTCTTTTGAGGACACCGTCATCCTAGAGAGGGCAGTAGTTTGTCATGGTCATGATTTTATCCTCACATCTCTAGGCCGTCCTTGTTTCACCGGGTCTATATTCTTCAGTCGTGCTGAACTACGTCTTGTTTCTCTTCAGCTGGTCTGTAAACAGCTGTGGTGACACTCCGCACAAACTGCAGTGGCCACGGCTGTAGAAAGCAACAACAAACTCAAGCAGGGAGAAAAGGAGACACTGCAAGTTTTATTTGTTTTCTTAACTCCCCACCACCGCGCCGGATGATGCAATATTTAGCGGTCCTCAGATGAGCTTTAAAGCGAAGGCATCCATTGTTGAATTTGAATGGAACTGCAGATTGAAAGGTCAGATCACCTGTCTGCTCAGCTGGAGCACGGTTTGTTCTGAGGGGTGTATTTTGGAGGGAGCAGGACCCAATCCGGCTTGCTCTTGGTCTTAGTGCTCTGGTTTCACTAGTAACCAGAAAGGCAACGCTGGTTACCTTATGTGGCGGTGAATGGCTCTTCTCTTGGCAACGGACCCACTTACACTCTTCTCCTCCAAACTACAAGTACAGGTGAACCCTCCTAATGTGGCACCGCACCCGGGTATATTGGGAGAAAATCCGCATTAGCCTCACTCGACGAGGCCTCAATGGGAGTGTAGAGAGCAGGAGAAAAGTCACAGATGCTGCCTCTTTGTCTCTTCTGGGTTTTCAAATGACAGAAACTGTAATTTGGTGGTGAGGGCCCCCTCTCCGCCTGCCAGGAGGGGGAGAGAAAGATTGAGAGAGGGAGAGAGTGCTGTGCGATGCGACTCTGAAACGCTCTTCCACAGGCAGAGTGGGCATTAGTGAGGCTCTGCCATCATTTGTTTTTTATGGCGGCCTCGCTCCACGCACAGCGGCTGCCGACACTTCCTCCCAACTGGTGCCCAAAAGAGGAGTAAATTGCTCCCCATAAAGCCATTTTATCTCTCCCCCCGCATCTCCAGTTCCTCCTTTGTCTGTGTTGGGGTAGGTTGTCTGTTATCATTCTCTCTGTGTGTGTGTGTGTGTGTGTGTGTGTGTGTGTGTGTGTGTGTGTGTGTGTGTGTGTGTGTGTGTGTGTGTGTGTGTGTGTGTGTGTGTGTGTGTGTGTGTGTGTGTGTGTGTGTGTGTGTGTGTGTGTGTGTGTGTGTGTGTGTGTGTGTGTGTGTGTGAGCAATCAGCAGTGTTGTTCCCGTTCCCACCTGGAAGTTCTTTAACACAAGCCGCCATCCCCCCAGAGGATGAAGCCTGTCCAAACCTCATGCATATTTAACAGGCCAAACTAGCAGGTAGAGTTAGCACTGTGTGCGTCAGCCCGGTGTCATCATTCAAACTGCCCGTGCACACACACATTCACACACACCGTATGCACACGTTACAACTGCTAAAATAACAGACACCAGTGCCTATATAGCAGATCTGATAAAGACCCCGGGAACAACATGTACTAAATGGAAATGAGAGTCTTCGGAGACCTCCCAGAATAACTGTTGTTTTTGGGTTAGTTACACATTTCCCTGATGAGCTCCTTTCTCCATGCCGCTGCGTGCGTCTCATACATTTGAATATTGAGCTGATTACAGCTGGTGAAATGTTGCCTCTTTCTGCGCTTCTCCTGTCCGTTTTTTTTGTTCCCCTTTTTCTCTCTTTGGGTGTCCTGAATTAGACTTTCTGCATCATTTGGAAAATGCTTAACAATGATTTAGTGTTTAATTTCTTCATTTGGGAAGGGAATTGGAATTATCCTAGCTTTTTAGTAACCATTTAGCAGTGATTCTCTAATCTGTTCTCTGGTCTTCTGTTTCATTCTGGATGGGATGATTTTCGTTGTTGATGGTAATGATTTGGTCAAATAGGATTCCGCGTGGCCTTCGGTCGAGTGCGGAGGACGACATGATCCAGTGTTTTCATAGCTTTTTGTTTTCTTTCCGCGAGTACGCCTCATTCGCCACACCACAGCCAAATGCCATTTTAATCAACCCCAACTAAAATCATTTTCTCTTCTCTAAAGCCTAATCGCTTTCTCCGTTCCGCGCGGGGCATTTACAATGTAATTACATATGATTTACCAACAGCTGCAGCCATAATGGCGCATAAACAAATTACAGAACAGAGTGAGAGAAAAGAGAGGGAAGGAGGAGAAAAGAGATCTAGAACAGTCTTCATTTTATGTGGATCAGTGCTTTTGCTCACTAGCAAATACACAAAGCGAGGCCTGTCACACTGGAGACCCATTAGCCTCTTCCACTGAGACTACAAATACATAGATTTGTCTTTCTTTTCTTCAAACCAACGTGGAATTGGGACCTGGGACTCTCCTTACTACATACGTCTCCTGGTATTTTTCCTAGCCTGATTTGGCTTTGCCAGAGATGCATGTTGCAGATCTCTCTGGGTTGCTGAAGGCAGGAAACCAACCGTAGGCGTCGGTTCACTGGACACTCACAGGGTTTATCTTTAGATTTCTCGGCAGTGTATGCAAACAGACAGAGGGAGATGTAGGCTGTTTTATGTTTTTTACACATCGGTTGGGCTGGAATGATGTTCTTTCAAGCTGAAAAAAGGAACACTTTGCCTGTGTGTTTACCTGTGTGTGTGTGTGGGTGCATCTATGCTTGCCAGAGTGCTAATCCATCAGCCACTCCTGGGCTACAATCACCTATCCGGACCCGTTTTACTGCCGATGCGGAGCCCCACCGGGCCTTCACGACTGGGATACCGACGTTATCTGCCCGAGGGAGTTATTCATCTAGCCAGAAGTTAGCCAGCTCACAAGCTAACGTGAGTAGTTCAGCTAACCACAGCTAGCGCTTATCAGCTATCCTTTAGCTCGGAAAACTATTGCCAGTTTTGTACAACGCGACTCAGACCAGAGCATACCAGACCTATTTTCTCTCCATATCCCCGGATTTTTACCGCAAGCTCTGGACATTTACACCTGGATCTTGCAGCTAACTAGCTGCTATCCGAGTGACTATTGGCTAACATCAATTCCGGAGCAAACACCAATTATCCCGGAGCTAGCCAGCTGAAGAGTTCCATCAGCCACTCCTGGGCTACAATTACCTATCCGGACCCGTTTTACTGCCGATGCGGAGCCCCACCGGGCCTTCACGACTGGGATACCGACGTTATCTGCCCGAGGGAGTTATTCAACTGGCCCCTCCATCGCGACGTAACCTGAACGCCCATATGCTAACTGCGGCCCGCTAATCGTTAGCTGTCTTGAGCATATCGGCTGCTATCTGAGCAGGTCTATCGAACAATCTTACGCCGCGGGCTAGCTTAGTGGAGGCCTCACTGCTCCATCTACGGCTGCCCCCTGGACACTATGATCACTTGGCTACATAGCTGATGCTTGCTTGACTGTCCATTAATTCACGGTACTCCATTCCGTTTATTTGTGTTTTATCTGTCGGCTCTGTGCTTTAACTCAGGATCTGTGTGTAGTTAATCCGACCCTCTCTGCCTAGCCGTCGCCATTTTTACCTGCTGCTGCTGTGTTAACTGACTAGCTGCTGCTATCTCACCTTTTGTTTTAGCTAGCTCTCCCAATCAAGACCTGCAATCACTTTATGCCTTATTGTATGTCTCCCTCAAATATCAATATGCCTTGCATACTGTTGTTCAGGCTAGCTATCATTGTTTTGGTTTGCAATGGACCCCGTAGTTCCACTCTCCGTACCTCTGATACCCCCTTCGTCCCACCCCCCACACATGCGGTGACCTCACCCATTGAGACCAGCATGTCCAGAGATACAACCTCTCTTATCATCACCCAGTGCCTGGGCTTGCCTCCGCTGTACCCACGCCCCACCATACCCCTGTCTGCACATTATGCCCAGAATCTATTCTACCACGGCCATAAATCTGCTCCTTTTATTCTTTGTCCCCAACGCTCTAGGCGACCAGTTTTGATAGCCTTTAGCCGCACCCTCATCCTACTACTCCTCTGTTCCTCGGGTGATGTGGAGGTAAACCCAGGCCCTGCATGTCCCCAGTCACCCTCATTTGTTGACTTCTGTGATCGAAAAAGCCTTGGCCTCATGCATGTCAACATCAGAAGCCTCCTCCCTAAGTTTGCCTTACTCACCGCTTTAGCACACTCTGCCAACCCTGATGTCCTTGCCGTGTCCGAATCCTGGCTTAGGAAGGCCACCAAAAATTCTGAGATTTCCATACCCAACTATAACACTTTCCGTCAAGATAGAACTGCCAAAGGGGGAGGAGTTGCAATCTACTGCAGAGATAGCCTGCAAAGTTCTGTCATACTTTCCAGGTCTATGCCCAAACAGTTCGAACTTCTAATTTTAAAAATTAATCTCTCCAGAAATAAGTCTCTCACTGTTGCCGCCTGCTACCGACCCCCCTCAGCTCCCAGCTGTGCCCTGGACACCATATGTGAATTGATCGCTCCCCATCTAGCTTCAGAGTTTGTTCTGTTAGGTGACCTAAATTGGGATATGCTTAACACCCCGGCAGTCCTACAATCCAAGCTTGATGCCCTCAATCTCACACAAATCATCAAGGAACCCACCAGGTACAACCCTAAATCCGTAAACATGGGCACCCTAATAGACATTATCCTGACCAACCTGCCCTCCAAATACACCTCTGCTGTCTTCAATCAAGATCTCAGCGATCACTGCCTCATTGCCTGTATCCGCCACGGGTCCGCGGTCAAACGACCACCCCTCATCACTGTCAAACGCTCCCTAAAACACTTCTGCGAGCAGGCCTTTCTAATCGACCTGGCCCGGGTTCCCTGGAAGGATATTGACCTCATCCCGTCAGTTGAGGATGCCTGGTCATTCTTTAAATGTTACTTCCTCACCATATTAGACAAGCATGCTCCGTTCAAAAAATGCAGAACCAAGAACAGATATAGCCCCTGGTTCACTCCAGACCTGACTGCCCTCGACCAGCACAAAAACATCCTGTGGCGAACTGCAATAGCATCGAAGAGCCCCCGCGATATGCAACTGTTCAGGGAAGTCAGGAACCAATACACGCAGTCAGTCAGGAAAGCAAAGGCCAGCTTTTTCAAGCAGAAATTTGCATCCTGTAGCTCTAACTCCAAAAAGTTCTGGGATACTGTAAAGTCCATGGAGAACAAGAGCACCTCCTCCCAGCTGCCCACTGCACTGAGGCTAGGTAACACGGTCACCACCGATAAATCCGTGATAATCGAAGACTTCAACAAGCATTTCTCAATGGCTGGCCATGCCTTCCTCCTGGCGACTCCAACCTTGGCCAACAGCCCCGCCCCCTCCGCTGCTACTCGCCCAAGCCTCCCCAGCTTCTCCTTTACCCAAATCCAGATAGCAGATGTTCTGAAAGAGCTGGAAAACCTGGACCCATACAAATCAGCTGGGCTTGACAATCTGGACCCCCTATTTCTGAAACTGTCCGCCGCCATTGTCGCACCCCCTATCACCAGCCTGTTCAACCTCTCTTTCGTATCATCTGAGATCCCCAAGGATTGGAAAGCTGCCGCGGTCATCCCCCTCTTCAAAGGGGGAGACACCCTGGACCCAAACTGTTACAGACCTATATCCATCCTGCCCTGCCTATCTAAGGTCTTCGAAAGCCAAGTCAACAAACAGATCACTGACCATCTCGAATCCCACCGTACCTTCTCCGCTGTGCAATCCGGTTTCCGAGCCGGTCACGGGTGCACCTCAGCCACGCTCAAGGTACTAAACGATATCATAACCGCCATCGATAAAAGACATTACTGTGCAGCCGTCTTCATCGACCTGGCCAAGGCTTTCGACTCTGTCAATCACCATATTCTTATCGGCAGACTCAGTAGCCTCGGTTTTTCTAATGACTGCCTTGCCTGGTTCACCAACTACTTTGCAGACAGAGTTCAGTGTGTCAAATCGGAGGGCATGTTGTCCGGTCCTCTGGCAGTCTCTATGGGGGTACCACAGGGTTCAATTCTCGGGCCGACTCTTTTCTCTGTATACATCAATGATGTTGCTCTTGCTGCGGGCGATTCCCTGATCCACCTCTACGCAGACGACACCATTCTATATACTTCCGGCCCTTCCTTGGACACTGTACTCTCTAACCTCCAAACGAGCTTCAATGCCATACAACACTCCTTCCGTGGCCTCCAACTGCTCTTAAACGCTAGTAAAACCAAATGCATGCTTTTCAACCGTTCGCTGCCTGCACCCGCACGCCCGACTAGCATCACCACCCTGGACGGTTCCGACCTAGAATATGTGGACATCTATAAGTACCTAGGTGTCTGGCTAGACTGCAAACTCTCCTTCCAGACTCATATCAAACATCTCCAATCCAAAATCAAAGCAAGAATCGGCTTTCTATTCCGCAACAAAGCCTCCTTCACTCACGCCGCCAAACTTACCCTAGTAAAACTGACTATCCTACCGATCCTCGACTTCGGCGATGTCATCTACAAAATAGCTTCCAATACTCTACTCAGCAAACTGGATGCAGTTTATCACAGTGCCATTCGTTTTGTTACTAAAGCACCTTATACGACCCACCACTGCGACCTGTATGCCCTAGTCGGCTGGCCCTCGCTACATGTTCGTCGTCAGACCCACTGGCTCCAGGTCATCTACAAGGCTATGCTAGGTAAAGTGCCGCCTTATCTCAGTTCACTGGTCACGATGGCTACACCCACCCGCAACACGCGCTCCAGCAGGTGTATCTCACTGATCATCCCTAAAGCCAAAACCTCATTTGGACGCCTTTCCTTCCAGTTCTCTGCTGCCTGCGACTGGAACGAATTGCAAAAATCTCTGAAGTTGGAGACTTTTATCTCCCTCAACAACTTTAAAAATCTGCTATCCGAGCAGCTAACCGATCGCTGCAGCTGTACATAGTCCATCTGTAAACTACCCACCCAATTTACCTACCTCACCCCCCATACTGCTTTTATTTATTTACTTTTCTGCTCTTTTGCACACCAGTATCTCTTCTTGCACATGATCATCTGATGATTTATCACTCCAGTGTTAATCTGCTAAATTGTAATTATTCGATTTATTGCCTACCTCATGCCTTTTGCACACATTGTATATAGATTCTCTTTTTTTTTCTACCATGTTATTGACTTGATTATTGTTTACTCCATGTGTAACTCTGTGTTGTCTGTTCACACTGCTATGCTTTATCTTGGCCAGGTCGCAGTTGCAAATGAGAACTTGTTCTCAACTAGCCTACCTGGTTAAATAAAGGTGAAATAAAAAAATAAAAAAATAATGTATGTGTCTTCATTCCTCTCTCTCTCTCTCTCTCCTCTCTCTCTCTCTCTCCTCTCTCTCTCTCTCTCTCTCTCTCTCTCTCTCTCTCTCTCTCTCTCTCTCTCTCTCTCTCTCTCTCTCTCTCTCTCTCTCTCTCTCTCTCTCTCTCTCTCTCTCTCTCTCTCTCTCTCTCTCTCTCTCTCAATTCAAGGGGCTTTATTGGCATGGGAAACATGTGTTAACATTGCCAAAGCAAGTGAGGTAGGTAATATACAAAAGTCAAATAAACAATAAAAATGAACAGTAAACATTACACATACAGAAGTTTCAAAACAATAAAGACATTACAAATGTCATATTATATATATGCAGTGTTGTAACAATGTACAAATGGTTAAAGCACACAAGTTAAAATAAATAAACATAAATATGGGTTGTATTTACAGTGGTGTTTGTTCTTCACTGGTTGCCCTTTTCTTGTGGCAACAGGTCACAAATCTTGCTGCTGTGATGGCACACTGTGGAATTTCACCCAGTAGATATGGGAGTTTATCAAAATTGGATTTGTTTTCGAATTCTTTGTGGATCTGTGTAATCTGAGGGAAATATGTCTCTCTAATATGGTCATACATTGGGCAGGAGGTTAGGAAGTGCAGCTCAGTTTCCACCTCATTTTGTGGGCAGTGTGCACATAGCCTGTCTTCTCTTGAGAGCCATGTCTGCCTACGGCGGCCTTTCTCAATAGCAAGGCTATGCTCACTGAGTCTGTACATAGTCAAAGCTTTCCTTAAGTTTGGGTCAGTCACAGTGGTCAGGTATTCTGCCACTGTGTACTCTCTGTTTAGGGCCAAATAGCATTCTAGTTTGATCTGTTTTTTTGTTAATTCTTTCCAATGTGTCAAGTAATTATCTTTTTGTTTTCTCATGATTTGGTTGGGTCTAATTGTGCTGTTGTCCTGGGGCTCTGTGGGGTGTGTTTGTGTTTGTGAACAGAGCCCTAGGACCAGCTTGCTTAGGGGACTCTTCTCCAGGTTCATCTCTCTGTAGGTGATGGCTTTGTTATGGAAGGTTTGGGAATCGCTTCCTTTTAGGTGGTTGTAGAATTTAACGGCTCTTTTCTGGATTTTGATAATTAGTGGGTATCGGCCTAATTCTGCTCTGCATGCATTATTTGGTGTTCTACGTTGTACACGGAGGATATTTTTGCAGAATTCTGCATGCAGAGTCTCAATTTGGTGTTTGTCCCATTTTGTGAAATCTTGGTTGGTGAGCGGACCCCAGACCTCACAACCATAAAGGGCAATGGGCTCTATGACTGATTCAAGTATTTTTAGCCAGATCCTAATTGGTATGTTGAAATTTATGTTCCTTTTGATGGCATAGAAGGCCCTTCTTGCCTTGTCTCTCAGATCGTTCACAGCTTTGTGGAAGTTACCTGTGGTGCTGATGTTTAGGCTGAGGTATGTATAGTTTTTTGTGTGCTCTAGGGCAACGGTGTCTAGATGGAATTTGTGGTCCTGGTGACTGGACCTTTTTTGGAACACCATTATTTTGGTCTTACTGAGATTTACTGTCAGGGCCCAGGTCTGACAGAATCTGTGCAGAAGATCTAGGTGCTGCTGTAGGCCCTCCTTGGTTGGTGACAGAAGCACCAGATCATCAGCAAACAGTAGACATTTGACTTCGGATTCTAGTAGGGTGAGACCGGGTGCTGCAGACTGTTCTAGTGCCCGCGCCAATTCGTTGATATATATGTTGAAGAGGGTGGGGCTTAAGCTGCATCCCTGTCTCACCCCACGACCCTGTGTGAAGAAATGTGTGTGTTTTTTGCCAATTTTAACCGCACACTTGTTGTTTGTGTACATGGATTTTATAATGTCGTATGTTTTACCCCCAACACCACTTTCCATCAATTTGTATAGCAGACCCTCATGCCAAATTGAGTCGAAGGCTTTTTTGAAATCAACAAAGCATGAGAAGACTTTGCCTTTGTTTTGGTTTGTTTGGTTGTCAATTAGGGTGTGTAGGGTGAATACATGGTCTGTTGTACGGTAATTTGGTAAAAAGCCAATTTGACATTTGCTCAGTACATTGTTTTCATTGAGGAAATGTACGAGTCTGCTGTTAATGATAATGCAGAGTATTTTCCCAAGGTTACTGTTGACGCATATTCCACGGTAGTTATTGGGGTCAAATTTGTCTCCACTTTTGTGGATTGGGGTGATCAGTCCTTGGTTCCAAATATTGGGGAAGATGCCAGAGCTAAGGACGATGTTAAAGAGTTTTAGTATAGCCAATTGGAATTTGTTGTCTGTATATTTGATCATTTCATTAAGGATACCATCAACACCACTCTCTCTCTCTCTCTCTCTCTCTCTCTCTCTCTCTCTCTCTCTCTCTCTCTCTCTCTCTCTCTCTCTCTCTCTCTCTCTCTCTCTCTCTCTCTCTCTGTCTCTCTGTCTCTCTCTCTCTCTCTCTGTCTCTCTCTCTCTCTCTCTCTCTCTCTCTGTCTCTGTCTATGCTTGCTAGAGAATGCTAGTGTATTTGTCTTGGTTCCTCTCTCACTCGTGTGTGTGTGCTTCTCCATTCCCTTGTGTGTCCATTACCGTCCAAGCCTGCACCTGGAAGGGAATCTGCATGCATAGATGTGTGTAATAAAGCAGTGCCCTCCAGTACAGGTCACCCTGGGCCAAGATGCCTGCACAGCAAATGACCAGCCATAAAGTGACTGGCAGTAGGTGGGGAGATTCTCATGCTGCAGAACCCCTGCACTGCATGCTGAATCTAATACCAAGTGTCATCGTTCTCTCACCTGGCCCTGTGGTGTATGTGTGTTATATAATGGATAGCAAACCCACGGAGAAATATGTAGTAGTTAAGAGGCTTAAGTTCACCACTAAATCAGGATGGCACTTGAAATGAAGAAGGATTGAAGTGTGTGGGGGGGGTGTTTGCTATGTATGTGTGCACTAAGTCCTCTCTGTGAACAGCCTACAACCATCACAAAGAAATGTAACTATCTCATTGGTCAATATCAACATGACTGCATGTTCACTGTAACAGACACAGTCCCTGTTCCTTCTCCCTACCAACGTCTTATCCTCCACCTTCAGAGTGAGAGACATTAGATGTACGGTGTCTGACTCAATCTGACACGACTGTAATTAGAGGGAATCTAAGGCTTCTACCAAGTAGTGAAACTGCACTGGGAAATCAGTGATCCATAGAGATGACTGCTTCCCGAATCTTACCCTATTCCCTACATAGTGCACTACTTTTAACCAGGGCCCACAGGGCACTACATAGGGAATATGGTGCCATTTGGGACGCTGTCGGCCATGTACTGATCTACTGTTCCTTATGTAACCTCAGCCATATGTCCTAATGGATGGCTTTAAACCCCACTGGTATTATGAGAACACTGGCCTGGAGGATGGATCTCATAGGAGAACATGGAAGGTAGGGTTAACATTGGTGTTTCATGACCACTCTTGGGGTTGTGTGCTTGATGTGTGCTTGCCCTGATTTTCATAGGATAGGATGTAGCATAGCCTACAGTGCCTTCGGAAAGTATTCAGAGCCCTTCCCTTTTCCACGTTACGTTACAGCCTTATTCTAAAATGGATTGAATTTGTTTGTTTCCTCATCAATCTACACATAATACCCCATAGTGACCAAGCGAAAACAGGTTTTTAGACATTTTTGTAAATGTGTTAAATTAAAAAAACATACAGTTGAAGTCGGAAGCTTACATACACCTCAGCCAAATATATTTAAACTCAGTTTTTCACAATTCCTGACATTTAATCCTATTAAAAATTCCCTGTCTTAGGTCAGTTAGGATCACCACTTTATTTTAAGAATGTGAAATGTCAGAAAAATTGTCACGAGAATGATTTATTTCAACTTTTATTTATTTAATCACATTCCCAGTGGGTCAGAAGTTTACATACACTCAATTAGTATTTGGTGACATTGCCTTTAAATTGTTTAACTTGGTTCAAACGTTTCGGGTAGCCTTCCACAAGCTTCCCACACTAAGTTGGGTGAATTTTGGCCCATTCCTCCTGACAGAGCTGGTGTAACGGAGTCCGGTTAGTAGGCGCTTTTTCAGTTCTGCCACAACTGTTCTATAGGATTGATGTCAGGGCTTTGTGATGGCCACTCCAATACCTTGACTTTTGTCTTTAAGCCATTTTGCCACAACTTTGGAAGTATGCCTGGGGTCATTGTCCATTTGGAAGACCCATTTGCGACCAAGCTTTAACTTCCTGACTGATGTCTTGAGATGTTGCTTCAATATATCCACATAATTTTCCTTCCTGGTGATGCCATCTATTTTGTGAAGTGCACCAGTCCCTCCTGCAGCAAATCACCCCCACAACATGATGCTGCCACCCCCGTGCTTCACGGTTGGGATGGTGTTCTTCGGCTTGCAAGCCTCCCCCTTTTTACTCCAAACATAACGATGGTCATTATGGCCAAACAGTTCTATTTTTGTTTCATCAGACCAGAGTACATTTCTCCAAACAGAACAATCTTTGTCCCCATGTGCAGTTGCAAACCGTAGTCTGGCTTTTTTATGGCAGTTTTGAAGCAGTGGCTTCTTCCTTGCTGAGTGGCCTTTCAGGGTGTGTCGATATAGGACTCGTTTTACTGTGGAAATAGATACTTTTGTACCTGTTTCCTACAGCATCTTCACAAGGTCCTTTGCTGTTGTTCTGGGATTGATTTGCCCTTTTCGCACCAAAGTACGTTCAACTCTAGGAGACAGAACGCGTCTCCTTCCTGAGCGGTATGACGGCTGCGTGGTCCCATGGTGTTTATACTTGCATACTATTGTTTGTACAGATGAACGTGGTACCTTCAGGCGTTTGGAAATTTCTCCCAAGGATGAACCAGGCTTGTGGAGGTCTACCTTTTTTTTCTGAGGTCTTGGCTGATTTCTTTTGATTTTCCTATGATGTCAAGCAAAGAGGCACTGAGTTTGAAGGTAGGCCTTGAAATACATCCACAGGTACACCTCCAATTGACTAAAATTATGTCAATTAGCCTATCAGAAGCTTCTAAAGTCATGACATAATTTTCTGGAATATTCCAATCTGTTTAAAGGCACAGTCAACTTAGTGTATGTAAACTTCTGACCCACTGGAATTGTGATACAGTGAATTATAAGTGAAATAATCTCTGTAAACAATTGTTGGAAAAATTACTTGTCATGTACAAAGTAGATGTCCTAACCGACTTGCCAAAACTATAGTTTGTTAACAAGACATTTGTGGAGTGGTTGAAAAACGAGTTTTTCACTCCAACCTAAGTGTAAGTTAACTTCTGACTTCAACTGTACCTTATTTACATAAGTATTCAGACCCTTTGCTGTGAGACTCGAAATTGAGCTCCGGTGCATTGTGTTTCCATTGATCATCCTTTAGATGTTTCTACAACTTGATTGGAGTCCACCTGTGGTATACTCTATTGATTGAACATGATTTGGAAAGGCACACACCTGTCTATATAAGGTCCCACAGTTGACAGTGCATGTCAGAGCAAAAACCAAGCCATGACGTGGAAGGGATTGTCCATAGAGATCTGAGACAGGATTGTGTTGAGGCACAGATCTGGGGAAGGGTACCAACAAATGTCTGCAACGTACAAGGTCACCAAGAACACAGTAAACTCCATTATTCTTAAATGGAAGAAGTTTGGAACCTCCAAGACTCTGTCCAGGCAGCCAGCTGGGAAAGATGAACAAAGCAAAGTACAGAGAGATCCTTGATGAAAACCTGCTCCAGAGCGCTCAGGACCTCAGACTGGGGCACGGTTCACCTTCCAACAGGACAACGATCATAAGCACGCAGTCAAGACAATGCAGGAGTGGCTTCGGGATATGTCTCTGAATGTCCTTGAGTGGCCCAGCCGGAGCCTGGATTTGAACCCAATCGAACATCTCTGTAGAGACCTGAAAATAGCTGTGCTGCCTGCTCCCCATCCAACCTGACAGAGCTTGAGAGGATCTGCAGAGAAAAATTGGAGAAACTTCCCAAGTATAGCTGTGCCAAGCTTGTAACATCATACCCAATAAGACTCTATGCTGTAATCTCTTCCAAAAGTGCTTCAACAAAGTCCTGAGTAAAGGATCTGAATACTTATGTAAATATCATATTTCAGCTATTTTTATTGCATACATTTACAAAAATGTCTGTAAACCTGTTTTTGCTTTGTCATTATGCTGTATTGTGTCCACCTGTGGGTTGATGAGGGAAAAAACGATTTAATCCATTTTAGAATAAGGCTGTAACGTAACAAAATGTGGAAAAAGTCGAGGTCTGGATGCTTTTCGAAGGCACTGTATGTGTAAATTATGGTTATTGATGCGTACTACAGAGATTACAGCTCTGTCTGGAATTATCACGTTTGGGGTGTGTGCGCGCATGTGCTCTCCAACATGTTTTTTGTGTGTTTGTCTACGAGTGTGTACTCAGTCTCATTGTGTGTTTTGGCTGTGTGTACATTGTGGTTCTTGAACGGTACAAAGTGGGTTATCATCACAGTATTTCAGGCCTTAATTCTTATGGCATAGAGTACATAGAGCGATCTCATCATGTGTTCTGTACCCTACCTCCTTCCTGTACCTTCCCCTCCACAGTAATGCCAGGCCACTGGTATTAATTAGGTTAAATGAAGTGTTTCCATTAAAGCTTTATATAGCGATTGGAGAGGACTCCCTCTTAGCTTATTTATTATTTAATCAAATCTCTCCGGGCCCAAAGTGGAGCACGCCGCGCGACCCAGGCAAAGACGCACGCACGCACACACACACACACACACACACACACACACACACCATTACCACTACCACTCCTGGCTGGGGAAGGAGGAAGTCGCTCTCTCTCAAACTTTTTTAATTAGATGAATAAATCTTCCGCCGGCGGCCGGAGCGCTGACAGGCAGGCCACGGCGCTGCACAGCCGCAACTACTGCAACTGACGTGGTGCGCTACTACGGTAACACGGCCGTCACGAGCTGTACCTCTGGGATAGATTGGGGGGTTGGAGGGGTGGGGTTGTTTATCTGATCTGTACCTCTGGGATAGATGGGAGGGTTGGGGGGGTAGGGTTGTTTATCTGATCTGTACCTCTGGGATAGATGGGAGGGTTGGGGGGGGGGGGTAGGGTTGTTTATCTGATCTGTACCTCTGGGATAGATGGGAGGGTTGGGGCGGTAGGGTTGTTTATCTGAGCTGTACCCCTGGGATAGATGGGAGGGTTGGGGGGGTAGGGTTGTTGATCTGAGCTGTACCTCTGGGATAGATGGGAGGGTTGGGGAGGTAGGATTGTTGATCTGAGCTGTACCTCTGGGATAGATGGGAGGTTTGGGGGGTAGGGTTGTTGATCTGAGCTGTACCTCTGGGATAGATGGGAGGGTTGGGGAGGTAGGGTTGTTGATCTGAGCTGTACCTCTGGGATAGATGGGAGGTTTGGGGGGTAGGGTTGTTGATCTGAGCTGTACCTCTGGGATAGATGGGAGGTTTGGGGGGGTAGGGTTGTTTATCTGATCTGTACCTCTGGGATAGATGGGAGGGTTGTGGGGGTAGGGTTGTTTATCTGACCTGTACCTCTGGGAGGGTTGTGGGGGTAGGGTTGTTTATCTGATCTGTACCTCTTGGATAGATGGGAGGGTTGGGGGGGTAGGGTTGTTTATCTGAGCTGTACCTCTGGGATAGATGGGAGGGTTGGGGGGGTAGGGTTGTTTATCTGATCTGTACCTCTGGGATAGATGGGAGGTTTGTGGGGGGTAGGGTTGTTTATCTGGTCTGTACCTCTGGGATAGATGGGAGGTTTGGGGGGGTAGGGTTGTTGATCTGAGCTGCCTTTGAGGTGTTTGTTTGATCACAACACACATTACGCTGCCCCCCCACACACACACACACACACACCTCCGACCAATACACACACACGCACACCTCCCTCTCTCCAATACACACACACACACACACACACCTCCCTCCAATACACACACACACACCTCCCTCCAATACACACACACACACATCTCCCTCCAATACACACACACACCTCCCTCCAACACACACACCTCCCTCCAATATACACACCTCCCTCCAATACACACACACCTCCCCCGTTCAGTAGCATTGGTAATGCAGTGGAGGAGCTCCTCCATGTCACATTTCTGTAACGCTTCAAGCTCATGGGCCACAGATTACACTGATTACACAGATTACGCAGATTACACCGATTACATAGATTACGCTGATTACACTGTTTACACAGATTACGCTGATTACACCGATTACGCTGATTACGCAGATTACACTGATTACACTGATTGGTGTGTGTGTTTGTCATGTATGCGGTGCCAATGTGTGTGAACGTCTGCGTGAACGTCTGCGTGTGTGTGGCGGACACCATCGTCCCCCCGTTCCCCCGGGGCACATGCTGAAACATCACCTCTATCAACCTGGCTCACATCAAAGGGAAACGACCACAAGTCCTCTGTGTGTTACGGGTGGAGTAGCATGTTCATTACTAGCAATTATAGCATTGACTGCTTGCTTTTAGTGTTGCTTTTCTCTGCCATCTTTGAAATAATTACTTTTTTTCATCAATCGTTGAGAATGTTTCCATGTCCAGCCCCCCTCCACACACACACTTGCTGTGCAGACGAAGGGGCATTATTTTTTATTGAGTCAGTGTATAGACCTGGTTGTTACATTGCCCAAGGCCCAAGGGGAAATCAATGGGAATAGGATGTCAACAAATCACCATGTAATTTCAACATCGGGCACTTTGCTAAACTAGCTGGAGTAAGCGATCTGCACTCTCTTCACACTCTCTCTCACGCACACACATCCCATACTTCTTCACACACACTCCGAGCCATCAGCCCTGACAGCTAGCCATTTGTTACTGCTGAGCGCAAATCACTCGACTAGTGATTGCAGTCTGAATCCACACAGCCTGACGCTCTTATCATCCTCTTCAAAACGTGGACATTATCCACCGCCACATTTTCTGGAATCTCCACCTAATAGTTCTCCCATACACGATAATGGGTTGATGACTGGTAAACACATGTCACAGAGCACAATCTCTTTACTCACGCTGTTTTGGTTATGACTGTCTCCACTGATGGTAATGCTGGTAGAAATAGGATTATTTAGCATTTGTGACATGGTGCTAATGCAGTGGAAATTACTACAGGAAACGGAGATGACCAATTTCCCCATGGTGGTTACTGCGGTCGGGCGTCCACTTTGGGGCAGAGCGCTGTATGGCTCAACAGTGCTACATGGGATATGAGCCAAATAATAACGCTGTTGGCATCTAGTCAAAGGGCATGTTTGTAGAAATTGATAATGTCTCCCGGTCCCTTATCGCTTGTCCTTGGACAAATCGCTGATTTAATGTGACGTTATTGGTCAAAGCATTGTAGTGGAACTATCACCTTCACCTATCCAATCATGGTAGATCAGTGATTACTGCAAGGAAGAGATGCGCGTTCCAAGTACTTTACATTTATTTTCACAGTATTCCAACCAGGCTCTATGCTAACAGGAATGGACTCAATGTATTCAAACAGAGACCAGAAGTGAAGCAGTCCATGCTCCTCCTCTTCCCTCTCTCTCCCCGCCCCCTCAGGCACCCAGCTGGAGAACCTGATGGAGACCATGAGGGCAGAGATCGCCGCCCAGCCCCCAGTGGAGGGCTCGTACGCCGCCCGCCGAGGGGACTATTGCATCGCCAATTTCTCCGCCGACGGAGAGTGGTACGTGTTTTGTGTTTCTGTCACATGGTGCTGCAATGTCTCCCTTTTAATGTGTAGTAAAATACCTGACCCTATGTTGAGGTCCTGGAACTGATCTTTCTGTTAAAGAGAGAGCTATTGGTCCTACAATCAATCCCCTTTCCTTATGGCTAGTGCCCAATCAATCCCCTTTCCTTATGGCTAGTGCCCAATCCCCTTTCCTTATGACTAGTGCCCAATCAATCCCCTTTCCTTATGGCTAGTGCCCAATCAATCCCCTTTCCTTATGGCTAGTGCCCAATCAATCCCCTTTCCTTATGGCTAGTGCCCAATCAATCCCCTTTCCTTATGGCTAGTGCCCAATCAATCCCCTTTCCTTATGGCTAGTGCCCAATCAATCCCCTTTCCTTATGGCTAGTGCCCAATCAATCCCCTTTCCTTATGGCTAGTGCCCAATCAATCCCCTTTCCTTATGGCTAGTGCCCAAGTCGGGGCTAATAGTTGGCGTTTGGGTTCAGCCAAAATGTACATTAGAGGATCGTATTAGAGCAACTGATAAGCTCCGCCCTTAACCTGGATGTGAGTCACCCACACCCTCTCTAATTGGCTTTTTGTCTGGGCCTGTTCTTATAGAGACCTTTGATGTTTGTAAAGGCCAGGTATCAACTCTCCAAAATACAAGCGTCCTACCTATTTATCTACCCTTTGTTTATACTGTTTCTGATTTTAAATCTGCCCAGCGATAAAAGGGACGTCACAAAGTCATGGCTCCTGAACGGCCCTGGTTTTTAAGAGGGCCCCTTTTAGAACAGAGCTTTGTAGAGGTGTTGAGCCCTCGTCAACCCAGCCGGTACACCGGATGTTGCCGGTGAAGTTTACAGATGGTGGCGGGGACAGATGGTAGTCACGGAGGCGAAGTGCGTCGGGTGGGCTCCACCGGGTGTCTGCTATGACTTTGGGCCCCGTCAAGGAGGTGACTGAGAGAGAGACGGTGGGAAGGAGGGGGAGAGGGAGAGAAGGGAAATGCCAAACTGATATTAAAAATAGAGACTCACCCCTCCCTAGCCAGGTGGACAGCTCATCATCTCCCTCCCCCTCTCCCCTCACTCAACTTCTGGGAACAAAAACTTTTAAGTTTTCGCATCCGCCAGCGATACTTGAGGAGAGTTTTCAAAAGAGCCATCTGTGAGATGCAGTGGCTGGAATGTTTTTTTTAATCTTCTTGTTCACTCGTACTTCCTAATCTCCCTGTGGCTGTTTTGTATGGAGAGCACCAGTCTATTGTTACTCCTGTTTTGTATGGAGAGCACCAGTCTATTGTTACTCCTGTTTTGTATGGAGAGCACCAGTCTATTGTTACTCCTGTTTTGTATGGAGAGCACCAGTCTATTGTTACTCCTGTTTTGTATGGAGAGCACCAGTCTATTGTTACTCCTGTTTTGTATGGAGAGCACCAGTCTATTGTTACTCTTGTTTTGTATGGAGAGCACCAGTCTATTGTTACTCCTGTTTTGTATGGAGAGCACCAGTCTATTGTTACTCCTGTTTTTTGTTTTAGTGTTTCTTCCGGGACCTGTTGTTCTGTTATTCTGTTCTGTTGTTCTGTTCTGTTATTCTGTTATTCATTGAGGTAATTGCCAACCATAGTGAGTGTTGTACTTCTTTATTCTGAGAGGGAGGGAGGGAGGGAGGTAGGTTTTCTGGTTTTATTAAAGACTAATTAGGGTTGGGTTCCTGTTGAATGCAGCCACTGAGGAGTCTGTCATTCTTTCTCTCTCTCTTTCTCTCTCTCCTCTCTCCTCTCTCTCTTTCTCTCTCCTCTCTCTCCTCTCTCTCCTCTCTCTTTCTCTCTCCTCTCTCTTTCTCTCTCCTCTCTCCTCTCTCTCTCTCCTCTCTCCTCTCTCCTCACTCCTCTCTCTCTCTCCCTTCTCTCTCTCTCTCTCTCTCTCTGTGTGTGTCTGTCACTGTTTGTCTGGCTCTCTTTCGTCACTTTCTCTCTCTCTCTGTCTGTCTGTCTGTCTGTCTGTCTGTCTGTCTGTCTGTCTGTCTGTCTGTCTGTGTTTGTCTGGCTCTCTTTCGTCACTTTCTCCCTGGCTGTTTCTCTTTCTGTCTCTCTTCTCTCATCATTCTCTGTCTTCTCTCTACATGTCTGTCTCTCTCTCCCCTGTTGTGTCCACTCCACCGTTGCCTAATTGTTAGTAGCGTTTGTTTTCTCCTTCTGTCCATCCTGTCTCTCCTCTCCTCCTCGGGTTAATGCGGGTGATGTGGGCCACAGTGATTGACAGGCTCTTTGACTCGCCTCTCCCTCCCACTGAGCTATCCCACAATGCACTTCACCAATTGGCTTCAATACCTTTTCTTTTTGATTATCTCTGTGCTTTTCTGGTACTATAGGCTTAGATTGTAGACGTAAGATTTCTCACACACCTTGAAATGAACAAGTCATACAGGCCAATATAATTCCCTCTGTTTCTATACAGTGGCCTGTCTGAAATGAAACATTTCAAATCCCATAGGATCTCTCTCCTCAAAGACCTTATCAATACAGACATATCCACCACCACACCAGCTCTCCTGGGAAATAAGAATGGAATGATTTACTCATCTCTCTCCTTTCTCTCGTCTTCTCTCACTCTCTCATCTTCTCTCTCTCTCATCTTCTCTCTCACTCTCATCTTCTCTCTCTCTCCTTTCTTTCTCTCTCATCTTCTCTCATCTTCTCTCTCTCCCCTTTCTCTCTCTCTCTCTTTCTCTCTCATCTTCTCTCTCTCTCCTTTCTTTCTCTCTCATCTCTCTCTCTCCTTTCTCTCACTCTCATCTTCTCTCATCTTCTCTCATCTTCTCTCTCCTTTCTCTCTCTCTCCATCTCCATCTCTCTTCTTTCTTTCAATTTTCACCTTTCTTTCTCTCTCTCATCTTCCCCTCCATCTGTTCCTTCACTTACCTCTCTAAAGGTACAGAGCCCGGGTGGAGAAAGTTCAATCGCCAGCAAAGGTCCATGTGTTCTACATCGACTATGGCAACGTGAGTACCTTTATAGCTCCATCCCTCTCTACGTGTGTGCCTGCCTGTGTGTTTGTGTCCATGTGTGTGTCCCTGTTCATGTGTGTGTGTCCCCGTTCATGTGTGTGTGTCCCCGTTCATGTGTGTGTGTGTGTCCCCGTTCATGTGTGTGTGTGTGTGTGTGTCCCCGTTCATGTGTGTGTGTGTGTGTGTCCCCGTTCATGTGTGTGTGTCCCCGTTCATGTGTGTGTGTCCCCGTTCATGTGTGTGTGTCCCCGTTCATGTGTGTGTGTCCCCGTTCATGTGTGTGTGTCCCCGTTCATGTGTGTGTGTCCCTGTTTATGTGTGTGTGTCCCTGTTCATGTGTGTGTGTCCCTGTTCATGTGTGTGTGTCCCTGTTCATGTGTGTGTGTCCCCGTTCATGTGTGTGTGTCCCCGTTCATGTGTGTGTGTGTGTGTCCCCGTTCATGTGTGTGTGTGTGTCCCCGTTCATGTGTGTGTGTGTGTCCCCGTTCATGTGTGTGTGTGTGTGTCCCCGTTCATGTGTGTGTGTGTGTCCGTTCATGTGTGTGTGTGTGTGTCCCCGTGTGTGTGTGTGTGTGTGTGTCCCCGTTCATGTGTGTGTGTGTGTCCCCGTTCATGTGTGTGTGTGTGTGTCCCCGTTCATGTGTGTGTGTCCCCGTTCATGTGTGTGTGTGTGTGTCCCCGTTCATGTGTGTGTGTGTGTCCCCGTTCATGTGTGTGTGTGTGTCCCCGTTCATGTGTGTGTGTGTCCGTCCATGTGTGTGTTCCCGTCCATGTGTGTGTGTTCCCGTCCATGTGTGTGTGTTCCCGTTCATGTGTGTGTGTGTGTGTCCCCGTCCATGTGTGTGTGTTCCCGTTCATGTGTGTGTGTTCCCGTTCATGTGTGTGTGTTCCCGTCCATGTGTGTGTGTTCCCGTCCATGTGTGTGTGTTCCCGTTCATGTGTGTGTGTTCCCGTTCATGTGTGTGTGTTCCCGTCCATGTGTGTGTGTTCCCGTCCATGTGTGTGTGTTCCCGTCCATGTGTGTGTGTTCCCGTCCATGTGTGTGTGTTCCCGTCCATGTGTGTGTGTTCCCGTCCATGTGTGTGTGTTCCCGTCCATGTGTGTGTGTTCCCGTCCATGTGTGTGTGTTCCCGTCCATGTGTGTGTGTTCCCGTCCATGTGTGTGTGTCCCCGTCCATGTGTGTGTGTCCCCGTCCATGTGTGTGTGTCCCCGTCCATGTGTGTGTGTTCCCGTCCATGTGTGTGTGTTCCCGTCCATGTGTGTGTGTCCCCGTCCATGTGTGTGTGTCCCCGTCCATGTGTGTGTGTCCCCGTCCATGTGTGTGTGTCCCCGTCCATGTGTGTGTGTTCCCGTCCATGTGTGTGTGTTCCCGTCCATGTGTGTGTGTTCCCGTTCATGTGTGTGTGTTCCCGTCCATGTGTGTGTGTTCCCGTCCATGTGTGTGTGTTCCCGTCCATGTGTGTGTGTTCCCGTCCATGTGTGTGTGTTCCCGTCCATGTGTGTGTGGGTCCACATGCATTTGGAGCTGACTTCAGCTCGACAACGACAAGTGTAGTGGTAAGTAGCCATCATTAAAGAACTATCACTTGTCTTTTGAAGGATGGTCCTATGTCTCCTCTGGCTCAGATGATGCTCTATCAGGTTAGCATCGAGCACCAGCCTAGTTAATGGCCAACTGTGGCCAACTCTGTGGCTGAATGCGATTCACTTGAATCACTTTCCGAGAATCAAAATAACTTTAGCCGTACAGCGCCATCAAGCAGGGCATCAATCATGTCCTATGTAGTTGAGGCTTTGTTGTTTCTGTCTTCAGAGCTCCATATTCCCAGTAATATAATCCCTATCTGAGCTGTTAGTCTGGGAAATGGCTCTGCAGGCCTTCTCTTTCTTTCTATATTCTCTGGATGACGAAAGCTGTGTGTGTGTGTGTGTGTGTGTGTGTGTGTGTGTGTGTGTGTGTGTGTGTGTGTGTGTGTGTGTGTGTGTGTGTGTGTGTGTGTGTGTGTGTGTGTGTGTGTGTGTGTGTGTGTGTGCGCATCTCTGCACATCTGTGTCGTATCACCGCCACAAAGTGGCCCATCCAGCCGACCCTCCCCCCATGGGAGATTACCCATGGTGCAGTGCGGTGCTTTTGTGTGCGTCAGGCCGGTGACCTCATAGCGGGCGCCCAGGGCTGAGTATGGCAGACGCGATGCGTCCTGGCATGTTGCTGGAAGTGTGATTCTCTCTCTGAGCTGGCTGGGAGCCCCCACAACAACTGGGAAGCTGCTACTATGGAGGGCTTTCTCTCTCTCCCTTTCTCCCTCTCTTTCTATGTCTCTCTTCATCTATGTTTTTAATCTCTCTGGCTCTCCTCTCTCTTGTCTGTCCCTCTAGCCTCTATCGCTTTCTCTAACTCTCTCTATCGCGTTCTCTACCTCCATTTCTTTCCTCTCTCTTGTCTGTCCCTCTAACTCTTTCTATCGTGTTCTCTACCTCCATTTCTTTCCTCTCTCTTGTCTGTCCCTCTAACTCTCTCTATCGCGTTCTCTACCTCCATTTCTTTCCTCTCTCTTGTCTGTCACTCTAGCCTCTCTATCGCTTTCTCTAACTCTCTATCGCGTTCTCTACCTCCATTTCTTTCCTCTCTCTTGTCTGTCCCTCTAGCCTCTCTATCGCTTTCTCTAACTCTCTCTATCGCGTTCTCTACCTCCATTTCTTTCCTCTCTCTTGTCTGTCCCTCTAACTCTCTCTATCGCGTTCTCTACCTCCATTTCTTTCCTCTCTCTTGTCTGTCCCTCTAACTCTCTCTATCGCATTCTCTACCTCCATTTCTTTCCTCTCTCTTGTCTGTCCCTCTAACTCTCTCTATCGCGTTCTCTACCTCCATTTCTTTCCTCTCTCTTGTCTGTCCCTCTAACTCTCTCTATCGCGTTCTCTACCTCCATTTCTTTCCTTTCTCTTGTCTGTCCCTCTAGCCTCTATCGCTAACTCTCTCTATCGCGTTCTCTACCTCCATTTCTTTCCTTTCTCTTGTCTGTCCCTCTAGCCTCTATCGCTTTCTCTAACTCTCTCTATCGCGTTCTCTACCTCCATTTCTTTCCTCTCTCTTGTCTGTCCCTCTAGCCTCTCTATCGCTTTCTCTAACTCTCTCTATCGCGTTCTCTACCTCCATTTCTTTCCTTTCTCTTGTCTGTCCCTCTAGCCTCTATCGCTTTCTCTAACTCTCTCTATCGCGTTCTCTACCTCCATTTCTTTCCTCTCTTGTCTGTCTCTCATTTTGCTCAATCTCCTTTTATATAAGTCCCTATTTCTCTTTCTCGTTCTCACATTTTAATGTTGTCTCCATCTCTTTCTCTCTCTTTCCATCTCACTCAGTTATTATTCTCGTCTATCGTTTTACATCAATAATATTCTATTAAAATATCACACTGCAGATCTTCAACGTGTCTTTCCATCCTCATCAAATCGTCCGGCCTAAATTACTGCCCGCTCATTTGCATATAACCATAGAACACATCGTATTTGATCTTAATTTCCACATTTACTGTGCTATCAAACTATATGGCTTAAATAAATCTCCCATTTTTCCTGTCATTAATATTATGTCTTTGTGTGGGCAGTCCAAACATTCACCTGTTAAACCATGGGTCATTAAGGCTTACACATGTCCTCTACTCTCTGATGGTGTCCCATATTAATTCCACGGGCCCAGTGTGTGTCTGTCTGTGCGTGTCTGTTTGTGTGTCTGTCTGTGTGTGTCTGTTTGTGTGTGTGTCTGCGTGCGTCTGTCTCAAGGTGCCTCACGTCCACCTACCTCACTCCAAACTCACGTTTCTACTACCCACTCATTCTGTGTGTGACCTAAATCCTGTGTGTGTGTGTGTGTGTGTGTGTGTGTGTGTGTGTGTGTGTGTGTGTGTGTGTGTGTGTGTGTGTGTGTGTGTGTGTGTGTGTGTGTGTGTGTGTGTGTGTGTGTGTGTGTGTGGAGAGAAAGAGAAACATAGAGAGAGGTCATTCCCTCAAGGTCTCCCCTCTCTCTCTTTCTCTCCCTCTGTCCCAGCCCTCCTCTGAGTTTCCCATGGTACTCTGTGTCCCTCTGTGCCTGGAACATGCACCTTTTAACCAACATTCCAATTGAAACTAAATGAAAAGGAATGGATTGAGGTGGGGTTCTTCAATCTTTTGGTCTATAGTTTTTTTGGCTGTGTCATCTTGGTTTTTGGAGCAAAATGACAAAAGTAGACTGCCTGCCTGAGTGTCTTGACACTGCTGTTATCAGATAGGAGGTGTGTGGAAGTTTGTGTTGACACTGCTGTTATCAGATAGGAGGTTTGTGGAAGTTTGTGTTGACACTGCTGTTATCAGATAGGAGGTTTGTGGAAGTTTGTGTTGACACTGCTGTTATCAGATAGGAGGTTTGTGGAAGTTTGTCTTGACACTGCTGTTATCAGATAGGAGGTTTGTGGATGTTTGTGTTGACACTGCTGTTATCAGATAGGAGGTTTGTGGAAGTTTGTGTTGACACTGCTGTTATCAGATAGGTTTGTGGAAGTTTGTCTTGACACTGCTGTTATCAGATAGGAGGTTTGTGGAAGTTTGTCTTGACACTGCTGTTATCAGATAGGAGGTTTGTGGAAGTTTGTGTTGACACTGCTGTTATCAGATAGGAGGTTTGTGGAAGTTTGTCTTGACACTGCTGTTATCAGATAGGAGGTTTGTGGAAGTCTGTGTTGACACTGCTGTTATCAGATAGGAGGTTTGTGGAAGTCTGTGTTGACACTGCTGTTATCAGATAGGAGGTTTGTGGAAGTTTGTCTTGACACTGCTGTTATCAGATAGGAGGTTTGTGGAAGTCTGTGTTGACACTGCTGTTATCAGATAGGAGGTTTGTGGAAGTCTGTGTTGACACTGCTGTTATCAGATAGGAGGTTTGTGGAAGTTTGTGTTGACACTGCTGTTATCAGATAGGAGGTTTGTGGAAGTTTGTGTTGACACTGCTGTTATCAGATAGGAGGTTTGTGGAAGTTTGTGTTGACACTGCTGTTATCAGATAGGAGGTTTGTGGAAGTTTGTGTTGACACTGCTGTTATCAGATAGGAGGTTTGTGGAAGTTTGTGTTGACACTGCTGTTATCAGATAGGAGGTTTGTGGAAGTTTGTGTTGACACTGCTGTTATCAGATAGGAGGTTTGTGGAAGTTTGTGTTGACACTGCTGTTATCAGATAGGAGGTGTGTGGAACTTTGTCTTGACACTGCTGTTGTTGTCGTTAGATAGGAAGTTTGTGGAAGCGACTGGTTATCTCTAGCTATTATATCAGGGCTCTGCTGAGCAGAGAGAGGATCGTGAGTTAGCCCTCTACGTCGGTGCACATTTAGTTTTCTGCCCAACACTACACAGCTGATTCAGATAACCTTCTTATCATCATGCTGGGATCATTTGAAACAGCTGTGTAGTGCTAGGGCAAAAAGCACAACATGCTCCCAGGGGGGGCCCCAGGACCCAGTTTGAGAACCCCTGGTCTAAGACTTCAGTTAAACTGTCTCTCTCTTTCTCAATAACCCTCCATATCTCTCTCTCTGTCTCTCTCTTTGTTGATATCCCTCCATATCTCTCTCTGTCTCTCTCTTTGTTGATACCCCTCCATATCTCTCTCTGTCTCTCTCTTTCTCAATAACCCTCCATATCTCTCTCTGTCTCTCTCTTTATTGATATCTCTCTCTCTACATCTCTTTCTCTCTCTTTGTTGATATCCCTCCATATCTCTCTCTCTATTGATATCTCTCTCTCTACATCTCTCTCTCTCTCTTTCTCTCTCTTTGTTGATATCCCTCCATATCTCTCTCTTTATTGATATCTCTCTCTCTCTCTCTTTCTCTCTCTTTGTTGATATCCCTCCATATCTCTCTCTATTGATATCTCTCTCTCTCTACATCTCTCTCTCTCTTTCTCTCTTTTTGTTGATATCCCTCCATATCTCTCTCTTTATTGATATCTCTCTCTCTACATCTCTCTCTTTCTCTCTTTTTGTTGATATCGCTCCATATCTCTCTCTATTGATATCTCTCTCTCTCTACATCTCTCTCTCTCTTTCTCTCTTTTTGTTGATATCCCTCCATATCTCTCTCTTTATTGATATCTCTCTCTCTACATCTCTCTCTCTCTCTTTGTTGATATCCCTCCATATCTCTCTCTTTATTGATATCTCTCTCTCTCTACATCTCTTTCTCTCTCTTTGTTGATATCCCTCCATATCTCTCTCTTTATTGATATCTCTCTCTCTACATCTCTCTCTCTCTCTTTGTTGATATCCCTCCATATCTCTCTCTTTATTGATATCTCTCTCTCTACATCTCTCTCTCTCTCTTTGTTGATATCCCTCCATATCTCTCTCCTCTTTCAGACCCAGTCTTTGAATATTTGGGCTTACAGCAGTGGTCAATGTAGTAGTTAAGGGAGGTCTTTGTTTTGTGGATGAAAGAAGCTCTAATTGAGGTGAAACAGTGTTTCTGTGTTGCGCTCTTTGATTCTGTTGAGGACGCATCACATCCAAGCTCTGCATGGTGCAATAAAGGCCTGTTAAAACATGTCTCTCTCTCTACCTCTCTCTCTCTACCTCTCTCTCTCTACCTCTCTCTCTCCACCTCTCTCTCTCTCTACCTCTCTCTCTCTACCTCTCTCTCTCTCTACTTCTCTCTCTACTTCTCTCTCTCTACCTCCACAGAGAGAGATAGTACCGTCCACGCGCCTGGCTGTCATTCCCCCGGCCTTCAGCACTCGGACCCTGGCTGCACAAGCCACTGAGTACACCTTCGCCTACATCCAGGTCCCACAAGACGTAAGTTTTGTACACAGAGACACATACATACAGTGGCTTGCGAAAGTATTCACCCGCCTTGGCATTTTTCCTATTTTGTTGCCTTACAACCTGGAATTAAAATAGATTTTTTGGGGAGGTTTGTATCATTTGATTTACACAACATGCCTACCACTTGAAGATGCAAAATATTTTGTATTATGAAACAAACAAGAAAAAAATGAGAACTTGAGCGTGCATAACTATTCACCCCCCCCAAAGGCAATACTTTGTAGAGCCACCTTTTGCAGAAATTATAGATGTAAGTCTCTTATGTGTCTATAAGCTTGGCACATCTAGCCACTGGGATTTTGGCCATTCTTCAAGGCAAAACTGCTCCAGCTCCTTCAAGTTGGATGGGTTCCGCTGGTGTACAGCAATCTTTAAGTCATACCACAGATTCTCAATTGGATTGAGGTCTGGGCATTGGCTATGCCATTCAAAGACATTTAAATGTTTCCCATTAAACCACTCGAGTGTTGCTTTAGCACTATGCTTAGGGTCATTGTCCTGCTAGAAGGTGAACCTCCGTCTCAGTCTCAAATCTCTGGAAGACTGAAACAGGTTTCCCTCAAGAATTTCCCTGTATTTAGCGCCATCCATCAATCCTTCAGTTCTGACCAGTTTCCCAGTCCCTGCCGATGAAAAACATCCCCACAGTATGATGCTAACACCACTGTGGGGATGGTGTTCTCGGGGTGATGAGGTGTTGGGTTTGCGCCAGAAATGGTGTTTTCCTTGATGGTCAAAAAGCTACATTTTAGTCTCATCTGACCAGAATACCTTCTTCCATATGTTTGGGGAGACTCCCACATGCCTTTTGGTGAACACCAAACGTGTTTGCTTATTTTTTTCTTTAACTTCTCTGGGGCAGGTGGGACGCAAACGTCCCACCGGCCAATAGCCAGGGAAAATACAGCGCGCCATATTCAAATAACATGATATAAAAATCAAACTTTCATTAAATCACACATGTAAGATTCCAAATTAAAGCTACACTCGTTGTGAATCCAGCCAACATGTCAGATTTCAAAAAGGCTTTTCGGCGAAAGCATAAGATGCTATTATCTGATGATAGCACAACAGTAAACAAAGAGAGTAGCATAATTCAACACTGCAAGCACGACACAAAACGCAGAAATAAAATATAAATCATGCCTTACCTTTGACAAAATTATTTTGTTGGCACTCCAATATGTCCCATAAACATCACAAATGGTCCTTTTGTTAGATTAATTCCGTCGATATATATCCAAAATGTCAATTTATTAATTTATTTATTATTTGGACCGTTTCATCCAGAAAAACACAGCTTCCACCTTTCGCCAAGTCCCTACAAAATATATCAAAAGTTACATGTAAACTTTACCAAAACATTTCAAACTACTTTTGTAATACAACGTTAGGTATTTTTAAACGTTAATTATCGATCAATTCGAAGACCGGATGATCTGTGTTCAATACAACAACAACAAAAAAATTACGCAACTTTTCGTAACGTGACTCTCTCAAAAAATGTACTTCATGTGACCCTCATTTACGATAGTCCTACTTCTTCACTACACAAAGGAATAACCTCAACCGATTTCCAAGGACTGGTGACATCCAGTGGAAGCGGTAGGAACTGCAAGCAAGTCCATTAGAAATCTGGTGTCTCTAAGAAAACTCATTGAAAAGACAGTGACATCAAAAAAATACAAATTCTGAATGGTTTGTCCTCAGGGTTTTGCCTGCTACATAAGTTCTGTTATTCTCACAGACATGATTCAAACAGTTTTAGAAACTTCTGAGTGTTTTCTATCCAAATCTACTATAATAATATGCATATCTTATATTCTGGGGATGAGTAGCAAGCAGTTGAATTTTGGCATGCTATTTTTCCGAAAGTGAAAATGCTGCCCCCTGCCCTCAAGAAGTTAAGCACAGTTTTTTTTCTGGCCACTCTTCCGTAAAGCCCAGCTCTGTGGAGTGCATGGCTTAAAGTGGTCCTATAGACAGATACTCCAATCTCCACTGTGGAGCGTTGCAGTTCCTTCAGGGTTATCTTTGGTCTCTGTGTTGCCTCTGATGAATGCCCTCCTTGCCTGGTCCATGAGTTTTGGTGGGCGGCCCTCTCTTGTGGTGCAATATTCTTTCCATTTTTTAATAATGGATTTAATGGTGCTCCGTGGGATGTTCAAAGTTTCTGATATTTTTTATAACCCAACCCTTATCTGTACTTCTCCACAACTTTGTCCCTGGCATGTTTGGAGAGCTCCTTGGTCTTCATGGTGCCGCTTGCTTGGTGGTGCCCCATGCTTACTGGTGTTGCAGACTCTGGGGCCTTTCAGAACAGGTGTATATATACTGAGATCATGTGACAGATAATGTGACTCTTAGATTGCAAACAGGTGGACTTTATTTAACTAATTATGTGACTTCTGGAGGTAATTGGTTGCACCAGATCTTATTTAGGGGCTTCATGTAGGGGGTGCGTACTGGCGGCAGAGAAGTCAGGCGCAGGAGAGCAAAAACTGATTTACAACCGCGCAGCTTAATAAACAAAACCACCGTAAACAGAACAATAATTCAATGGGTAACAAAACCCGGTACACACCAGCATAACGTGCACAAGCACTACAATAAACAATTCCGGACAAGGACATGGGGGGAACAGAGGGTTAAATACACAACATGTAATGATGGAATTCAAACCAGGTGTGTGGGAAGACAAGACAAAACAAATGGAAAATGAAAGGTGGATTGGCGATGGCTAGAAGACCGGTGACGTCGAACGCCGCCCGAACAAGGAGAGTGACCAACTTCGGCGGAAGTCGTGACACTTCATAGCAAAGTGGTGAATACATATGAACGCACCACTTTTCAGTTGTTTTTTTTTTGTATAATGTTTTGAAACGAGTTATTTTTTTCATTTCACTTCACCGATTTGGACTATGTCCATTACATGAAATCCAAATAAAAATCTATTTAAATTACAGGTTGTAATGCAACATAACAGGAAAAATGCCAAGGGGGATGAATACTTTTGCAAGGCACTGTACATACATACATACATACATACATACATACATACATACATACATACATACATACATACATACATACATACATACATACATACATACATACATATATGAACGGGGTATGGTAGTGTGTGTGTGTGTATATATATATAGATCAAAACACATGGTTTGTCTGAGTGGGGATCACATAGCTAAGATCAAAACACATGGTTTGTCTGAGTGGGGATCACATAGCTAAGATCAAAACACATGGTTTGTCTGAGTGGGGATCACATAGCTAAGATCAAAACACATGGTTTGTCTGAGTGGGGATCACATAGCTAAGATCAAAACACATGGTTTGTCTGAACTGAAAGTGTATGTTTTTACATCTGTCTAAGCTTAGTCTGTCCTAGCCTAGGATGTCTATTTTTGTGGTTCTGTTCGTGTGTGTGTGCCTGATCGTGTGTGTGTGTGTGTGTGTGTGTGTGTGTGTGTGTGTGTGTGTGTGTGTGTGTGTGTGTATATGTCTATCCGTTTGTGTGTGTGTGTGTGTGCGCGCGTCCTTTTGTGTGTGTCTGTCCATGCGTGTGTTTGTAATGTGTGTGTCCTTACCCAATATGTATATTTGTTTATTTTCGAGTGTGTGTCTGGGTTCAAGGTGTGTGTGCTGTCCCCCTCCACTGAGTCAGTGTGAGGCTGCAGCAGGGTGATGTGGACCATCTGTCCGCCCAGGCCTCAGCCTCACCTCCACTCTCTACAGCTGACATAGCTCTCTACCTCTCTAACTCGCTCTCCCCCTTTTTCTCTCCCCACCTTTGTCTTTCTACCGCTCTTTCATTTGATCTGTCTCTTTCACCATTTCCCTTTCTTTATCTACCTCCCTCTTTCTGTCTCTCTCTCTCTGTCTCTCTACCTCTGTTGGCTCTTGTTTGGTTCCTGTTTTCTTTATTCTATTCAATTCAAGGAGCTTTATTGGAATGGGGAAAATATGTTTACATTGCCAAACCAAATGTTTTCTTTATCTCAGGGGTACTTACCCATCTTCTTTATATCCTCTCTCTTTCAGCTAATATTTCTCTTCTCTTTTCTTCTCAGTCCCTAAATCTCTGGTCAGATCTCTCCCTCTCAATCTCTCTCCCTCTCCCTCTCTCCCTCTCTCTCACCCTCTCAATCTCTCTCCCTCTCAATCTCGCTCCCTCTCAATCTCTCTTGCTCTCTCTCTCTCTCTTGCTCTCTGTGGGTTTTTCCTCTCCCTCTCTCTCTGGGCCTGTTACTAGTGGTGACAGCGTTTCTCCCCTGATGTCCTCTCTGCCCTGCCACCTGGAGTAGAGAGGGTGCTGCCTGGTCACTCACTCACCTGCTGTGACTCGCACTGGCCAGTGGCCACACAGACAGAAACACACACAGTCAGTCATTCACTTAGACACATATTCATATTAATACATGCATATAAGTTAAAGATATATAATACATTCTCCTCTGTTAGCATATATAGTTGAATGCATAGTTATGACCATCCACACACTGTTCCATTTCAGGCGCGTGCTAGTGCTAACCTTGTTACAGTGTCCTGTCCCACTCAGCAGAAGGCCCTGTTAGTGTCCTGTCCCACTCAGCAGAAGGCCCTGTTAGTGTCCTGTCCCACTCAGCAGAAGGCCCTGTTAGTGTCCTGTCCCACTCAGCAGAAAGCCCTGTTAGTGTCCTGTCCCACTCAGCAGAAGGCCCTGTTAGTGTCCTGTCCCACTCAGCAGAAGGCCCTGTTAGTGTCCTGTCCCACTCAGCAGAAGGCCCTGTTAGTGTCCTGTCCCACTCAGCAGAAGGCCCTGTTAGTGTCCTGTCCCACTCAGCAGAAGGCCCTGTTAGTGTCCTGTCCCACTCAGCAGAAGGCCCTGTTAGTGTCCTGTCCCACTCAGCAGAAGGCCCTGTTAGTGTCCTGTCCCACTCAGCAGAAGGCCCTGTTAGTGTCCTGTCCCACTCAGCAGAAGGCCCTGTTAGTGTCCTGTCCCACTCAGCAGAAGGCCCTGTTAGTGTCCTGTCCCACTCAGCAGAAGGCCCTGTTAGTGTCCTGTCCCACTCAGCAGAAGGCCCTGTTAGTGTCCTGTCCCACTCAGCAGAAGGCCCTCATTCATATTGCATATCCCCACCCTGTCCCCTTGGCTCTCTCTCCTCCTCTCCCTCTCTCTTTCTCACCCAGTCCACTTGGCTCTCTTTCTCCCTCTATCCATCTCTCTCACCACCTCTCTCGCCCTGAGCTCCCCCGCGGAGTGTGTGACAAGCTGACCACAGGAAGAAGACGAAACAAAAAGCCCCTCACTTTTCCCCCTTGAACACTCAGCGTCCCTCTACACACATACACACACAGAGACACACACCACATTCACACCCCAAGGGCAGCTTGCTCGGGGTTGCCATGGAGACAGGACCAGGGCAAGAGGCTTGGAGGAGAGGAAGGAGAGCAAGCGAGAGGGTCAGAGCAGTGATGAATGGGGAATGTTGGGGTGAACTCAATTGATCCCTGTTTTTTAAAGCCATGGCGGGGCGTGTCTTATTGCTCCTCAATACTCCTAATTGGCTTCCTTGTCTCGCTCTCTGAGCACAATATGAATCCCTTTTATTAGAGGACTAAAGATTTCAGGATAAACTGTTCCGGCTCAACAGCCTCCAGCATGTGGCCTAACCCCTTGACCTCCCTTCTCCTCTTCCACCCCCGTTAGGAGGATGCGCGTGCTGACGTGGTGGACAGTCTGGTGCGGGACATCCAGAACACCCAGTGTCTGCTCAACGTGGAGCACAGCGGCGTCACCTGCCCCCACGTCACACTGCAGTTCGCCGACTCCAAGGACGACGTGGGCCTCAGCCTGGTGAAGGAGGGCATGGTCATGGTGGACGTGCGGAAAGAGAAGCACCTGCAGAAAATGGTAGGAAAATGGCAGAGAGAAATGAAAGTCATGTTTACCTTAAGTTTTCAGTTTTATAATGACTTTGTCAGGGCACTATGGCCAAAACAGATGTGTTGTATGTACCAGTGCTAGCGTATGTACCAGTGCTAGCATATGTACCAGTGCTAGCATATGTACCAGTGCTAGCATTGGGCCAAATGTATTGGCGTTAGAGTTGAGAAAAGGTTACGCTGACATGTGCCAGACGTTTTCAGGTCATAGTGACTTTGTCAGGGCCAAAACGTGATACTGGGTGACAGTGTATGTGACTGGCTGGCTGTGAAGGGTCTAGTCTATTTCAGCAAGGCTGTTAGCCTTATGCTACCATGCTAACAGGTCAGTGTTTTTGCTATGAATAAGTGCTAGCATTTGGCTAAATGCTGACGTGTTTAGTAATCCAAAATGAAGACCGATCTGAAGTGATGCATCTCTCCGCTCCTCTCAGTACGTCTAGCTCTCAGCAGGACGGCGGCCATTTTGTAATGTCATGAAGTGCAGCTCGTTTGCCTTCCCTCATTATGCTAATTCAACTGGCACACTCCAAGCCTCTCTGTGAATGAAAGATAAAGGCAGAAAAGTGATATTTATTCCTGGTGTAATTACTCTCCTACGCGTCCCGACATTACTCCACTCTGTCATTTAGGTACACATTGGCACACACACGTTCACACACAAAGACACAGAAATGGGCTCACCGGTCAGAACACAAACACTCATAAACATATGAATGCATACCAACACACCCACACACCACACAGAATTTTAGACTTAATCACCCTTGTTTCCCTATACCACCACTAAAGTTTTACAACCCATTGAAAGACACTTAGTCAGCCCACGTCAGTCAATAAGTAACTGTATAGTGTGTATTTGTCGCCAAGTTGCTCACCTTTGACCTCTTTGGGCCACTGAGACTGTAAACAGTATTGTGTTGAAACGACCCACTGAAACAGGCTAATAGAGTCATGCAGTCTGAACCCTGCTGTCCACTGAAACAGGCTAATAGAGCCATGCAGTCTGAACCCTGCTGTCCACTGAAACAGGCTAATAGAGTCATGCAGTCTGAACCCTGCTGTCCACTGAAACAGGCTAATAGAGCCATGCAGTCTGAACCCTGCTGTCCACTGAAACAGGCTAATAGAGTCATGCAGTCTGAACCCTGCTGTCCACTGAAACAGGCTAATAGAGTCATGCAGTCTGAACCCTGCTGTCCACTGAAACAGGCTAATAGAGCCATGCAGTCTGAACCCTGCTGTCCACTGAAACAGGCTAATAGAGCCATGCAGTCTGAACCCTGCTGTCCACTGAAACAGGCTAATAGAGTCATGCAGTCTGAACCCTGCTGTCCACTGAAACAGGCTAATAGAGTCATGCAGTCTGAACCCTGCTGTCCACTGAAACAGGCTAATAGAGCCATGCAGTCTGAACCCTGCTGTCCACTGAAACAGGCTAATAGAGCCATGCAGTCTGAACCCTGCTGTCCACTGAAACAGGCTAATAGAGTCATGCAGTCTGAACCCTGCTGTCCACTGAAACAGGCTAATAGAGCCATGCAGTCTGAACCCTGCTGTCCACTGAAACAGGCTAATAGAGTCATGCAGTCTGAACCCTGCTGTCCACTGAAACAGGCTAATAGAGCCATGCAGTCTGAACCCTGCTGTCCACTGAAACAGGCTAATAGAGCCATGCAGTCTGAACCCTGCTGTCCACTGAAACAGGCTAATAGAGTCATGCAGTCTGAACCCTGCTGTCCACTGAAACAGGCTAATAGAGCCATGCAGTCTTTCAGGCCTGTTTGTCTTATGCTGGTCATGTCTCCTGTGCTGCTCTCTCTGAAACGATGCTGTTCAGACTGATGTGAAGGCTCTGGGTGCATCTATTTCATTGATACAGTCTAAAGTGGTATAGTTTTAATAGTCTAAAAGAAGGGGGGGGGGGGCTAGACAGGTGGAAGCACCCTGAAGGCCTTCTACCTTATCACTTTAAAGTCCCCCTGGCAAACAAACTCCTCTGTCAGCTAAAGACTGACCACTAACTGAGCTCAGCTTCCATTTCCTCAAATGGCCTTTATTATTAAATGTTTAAAGCTGGAATGCTTAGTGGTGAAACTCCCACGTCCGTTTGTGATATTACAACAACAAACACCGTTTTGTCCCTCCTGACATCATTGTATTCCAGATGACAAATGGATGTTCTCAGGTGCTGGTCTTGTTTCATAGAGGAGAGCAGGATTTATTTGAAGGGAAGCCATTGTAGTCAAGCTAGGCTCTGTTTGTTTTGTGGATATGCCCTGCAGCAAATGGACAACACACTTAAGCATTGTCCATGCAATAAAGATAGACAATATTAGTATAATCATAAATGTATGCACCGGCTGCTAGTATTGTTGGAGAGAAAAAGAGGGAAGTCGATAGAGAGAGGAGAGAACGACAGAGAATGGGGGATAGATATAGAGAGAGAGAGGAGAAAATTATGTAGAGAGTGAGAGGGATAGATATAGAGAGAGAGAGGAGAAAATAATGTAGAGAGTGAGAGGGATAGATATAGAGAAAGAGAGGAGAAAATAATTGCGAGAGTGAGAGGGATAGATAGAGAGAGAGAGAAGGCGGGAGCCAGCCAGAGGAGGTGTGGAGGGGAAGATAAAGAGCTGAGAGAGGGAGAGTGCGGTCTGAGTCAGGCGCAGTAAAACCAGGCATGCATCACTGCAGGGCCAGAGTGGCTAACTTTAAGAGCGCAGAGCCGTGACGGGCAGTTAGCTAGAGGCCTCCCAACGCAAAGGACTGAACTAGCTGAAGAGCCCACACACGTTATTGCATAGGCTAGTTGTCGCTTAGTATTCGGCCTACACAGTAATACATAGACACGATGCCATTATATGAAGGTGGTTGATATTACTATAGAAATAGGATTACTATTCTATGGATATTACATGAATACATAGTGATGACATAGACATATGTATATTCACAGGTATTTTTCAAATGAGAGGTTAGTATATTATTGCATATCAGGTTACTATAGCATCAGAACAGCCATCTGTTTGCTTTAGTTCAGTCAGGGATCTGGAATACGTCTCAGGTGTATTGCATTGGCTAATGTGTGATCAGATGAAAGCTACTGGCCTGCATATTGTCAATGATTAATGACACAGCATCGGCTTATTACATACAAACACATATTGCTGTGGATTGATATTCCAACAGGACGGAGCTGATATTCATTCAGACTGGATCACACACTCCTGTCACACATCATGTGTACACACACACACAGTATCTTACTGAGCTAATATTCATTGACTGGATCACACACTCCTGTCACACATCATGTGTACACACACACACAGTATCTTACTGAGCTAATATTCATTCAGACTGGATCACACACTCCTGTCACACATCATGTGTACACACACACACACACACACACAGTATCTTACTGAGCTAATATTCATTCAGACTGGATCACACACTCCTGTCACACATCATGTGTACACACACACACACAGTATCTTACTGAGCTAATATTCATTCAGACTGGATCACACACTCATGTCACACATCATGTGTGTACACACACACACACACACACAGTATCTTACTGAGCTAATATTCATTCAGACTGGATCACACACTCCTGTCACACATCATGTGTGTACACACACACACACACACACACAGTATCTTACTGAGCTGATATTCATTCAGACTGGATCACACACTCCTGTCACACATCATGTGTACACACACACACAGTATCTTACTGAGCTGATATTCATTCAGACTGGATCACACACTCCTGTCACACATCATGTGTACACACACACACACAGTATCTTACTGAGCTGATATTCATTCAGACTGGATCACACACTCCTGTCCCTCTCACTGGTGGTACTGTAGTAGAGCTCAACAGTGTATCCAGATAGTACATCACCCACCCAAGCTACTCTACTGTCGGGTGGAGATAGTACATCACCCTCCCAAGCTACTCTACTGTCGGGTGGAGATAGTACATCACCCTCCCAAGCTACTCTACTGTCGGTGGAGATAGTACATCACCCTCCCAAGCTACTCTACTGTCGGGTGGAGATAGTACATCACCCTCCCAAGCTACTCTACTGTCGGGTGGAGATAGTACATCACCCTCCCAAGCTACTCTACTGTCGGTGGAGATAGTACATCACCCTCCCAAGCTACTCTACTGTCGGGTGGAGATAGTACATCACCCTCCCAAGCTACTCTACTGTCGGGTGGAGATAGTACATCACCCTCCCAAGCTACTCTACTGTCGGTGGAGATAGTACATCACCCTCCCAAGCTACTCTACTGTCGGTGGAGATAGTACATCACCCTCCCAAGCTACTCTACTGTCGGGTGGAGATAGTACATCACCCTCCCAAGCTACTCTACTGTCGGGTGGAGATAGTACATCACCCTCCCAAGCTACTCTACTGTCGGTGGAGATAGTACATCACCGTCCCAAGCTACTCTACTGTCGGGTGGAGATAGTACATCACCCTCCCAAGCTACTCTACTGTCGGGTGGAGATAGTACATCACCCTCCCAAGCTACTCTACTGTCGGTGGAGATAGTACATCACCCTCCCAAGCTACTCTACTGTCGGGTGGAGATAGTACATCACCCGCCCAAGCTACTCTACTGTCGGGTGGAGATAGTACATCACCCTCCCAAGCTACTCTACTGTCGGGTGGAGATAGTACATCACCCTCCCAAGCTACTCTACTGTCGGGTGGAGATAGTACATCACCCTCCCAAGCTACTCTACTGTCGGGTGGAGATAGTACATCACCCGCCCAAGCTACTCTACTGTCGGGTGGAGAGTGTGAGAGTGTGTCAGGCTGAAGAGCAGGTGAATGCAGACAGGAGGCAGTCTGTATGAACTGCTGAGCTCTCTCTTTTCATATCCTGAAATGAGTCAGGAACTCCCTGTAGAACTCACTAACTCCAACAGCTTTGGCAGGGCCGACGGCTGGTCCTCCCCCTTAGCCTGACACACACACACTATCGCACCCACACTCAGACACACATACATACACACTCCTCCTCCGCCGGTCATTGCCTCAGAGCCTTAAACCATGTGGTGTGTGTGTGGTTGGGTGATGGAGAACATGCCTTCCCCTCCTCTCTCCCCTCCTGTCTCCCCTCTCTCTCAAGCCTTCGCCCCTCAGGCATGCTGGCATGGGAGGCCATCTTTAGGGAGAGCCCTGGCACTAACCCCCCCTCCCTACTCTGTCGGGCTAGAGTGGCACTCTGCCACCCCTGGCACACCGCCACCCGCACACTGAGCACTCACTCGCTCCTCCCATCCCTTTTAATGTCTCTCTCATTCCCTCTTTCCATTTGCTCTCCCTCCCTCTCTCCATCCATCTCTCCTATGCTCACCTTCTCTCTGCCTCACCTTCCATCTTCCCGTCTCTCGCTCGACCTCCCCTTCTCCATTTTCCTTCTCATCCATCTCCCTCTTCTCCTAGTCCTGTCTCTCCTTCCATCCCTCTCTCTCTTCTCCTAGTCCTGTCTCTCCTTCCATCCCTCTCTCTTCTCCTAGTCCTGTCTCTCCTTCCATCCCTCTCTCTTCTCCTAGTCCTGTCTCTCCTTCCATCCCTCTCTCTTCTCCTAGACCTGTCTCTCCTTCCATCCCTCTCTTCTCCTAGTCCTGTCTCTCCTTCCATCCCTCTCTTCTCCTAGTCCTGTCTCTCCTTCCATCCCTCTCTCTCTTCTCCTAGTCCTGTCTCTCCTTCCATCCCTCTCTCTCTTCTCCTAGTCCTGTCTCTCCTTCCATCCCTCTCTCTCTTCTCCTAGTCCTGTCTCTCCTTCCATCCCTCTCTCTCTCTTCTCCTAGTCCTGTCTCTCCTTCCATCCCTCCCTCTTCTCGAGTCCTGTCTCTCCTTCCATCCCTCTCTCTTCTCCTAGTCCTGTCTCTCCTTCCATCCCTCTCTCTTCTCCTAGTCCTGTCTCTCCTTCCATCCCTCTCTCTCTTCTCCTAGTCCTGTCTCTCCTTCCATCCCTCTCTCTCTTCTCCTCGTCATGTTTCTCCTTCCATCCCTCTCTTGCTCTTCATCCTGTCTATCTCACCTAGCCCAAAGAGAGGTTGCGCACAGCAATATTGGAAGGCAAGGTGCTAGCATCCAGAATTTGCATGAATTTGCATGTCTTTGAGAGCGCCGCCATGATGAATTATAATCCACAGGAATTAAAGTAAACGGCGGTGGATCAGACCTTTCATTCTAAATGAGATGTGATTTAAAACGCTGTTAATGCTGATTATTTCCGCTCTGTCTTAGCCCAACCCTGGCCTCTCCCTCAGCCCCCCTCCCACATTCTGCTTCATGCCTCCCTTTGATAACATTATTCCATGGGGGGGTGTATGTGTTGAGGAGGGGATGGTGGGGAAAAGTGTGTGTTACGGGGGAATCAATTCAACGGCTCAGACAAGAGACGTACTGTATGTGTCAGGGACCTTAGACAATCACGTATTATAGATACTGGCGGCTCGAGCTGCCAAGCTCCGTCCATGGGCAAACCAGCTGGCTGGAGTGTTTATGGACATAGTGATTCTATCCATATCCCAGTCCATTGTCCCCACTTGCTTCAAGATGTCCACCATTGTTCCTGTTCCCAAGAAAGCGAAGGTAACTCAACTAAATGACTATCGCCCCGTAGCACTCACCTCTGTCATCATGACGTGCTTTGAGAGGCTAGTTAAGGATCATATCACCTCCACCTTACCGTCACCCTAGAGCCACTACAATTCACATGTTACCCCAATGTAAGAATGTTAAATGCTGTTCATTGAATACAGCTCAGCATTCAACACCATAGTGCCCTCCAAGCTCATCACTAAACTCAGGGCCCTGGTTCTGAACTCCTCCATGTTGAACTGGGTCCTGGACTTCCTGACGGGCTGACCCTAAGTGGTGAAGGTAGGCAACAACACCTGTCACATTGATCCTCAACATGGGGGCCCCACAGGAGTTCATGCTCAGCCCCCTCCTGTACTCCCTGATCACCCATGACTGCGTGGCCACGCACGTCTCCAACTCAATCATCAGCCTAGAGGGAGGAGGTGAGAGCCCTGGCGGAGTGGTGCCAGGAAAATAACCTCGACCCGCAACGTCAACAAAACTAAGGAGTTGATCGTGGACTACAGGAGACAGCAGAGAGAGCACCTGAAGTGGTCCCGTCACACATTCAGTTTGGTGAAGAAGGCACAACAGCGCCTTTTTAACCTCAGGAGGCTGAAGAAATCCGGCTTGGCCCCTAAGACCCTCACAAACTTCTACAGATGCACCATTGAGAGCATCCTGTCGGGCTGTATCACCATAGCTATTTCATCGTCTGCAACCACAGGGTTCTCTAGAGGGTGCTGCGGTCAGCCCAACGCATCATCACGGCACACTGCCTGCTTTCCAGGACATCTACAGCACCCAGTGTCACAGGAAGATCAAGGAGATCATCAAGGAGATCATCAAGGAGATCATCAAGGACATCAACAAGGAGATCATCAAGGAGATCAACAAGGAGATCATCAAGGAGATCATCAAGGAGATCATCAAGGAGATCATCAAGGAGATCATCAAGGACATCATCAAGGACATCATCAAGGACATCATCAAGGAGATCATCAAGGAGATCATCAAGGAGATCATCAAGGAGATCAACAAGGAGATCATCAAGGAGATCATCAAGGAGATCAACAAGGAGATCATCAAGGAGATCATCAATGAGATCATCAAGGAGATCATCAAGGACATCAACAAGGAGATCATCAAGGCCACCTGAGCCACGGTCTGTTCACCCCGCTAAACTCTAGGAGGAGGAAACCGTACAGGTGCATCAAAGCTGGGACCGAGAGACTGAAAAACAGCTTCTATCTCCAGGCCATCAGACTGTTAAATAGTCACCACTATATATACTGTATTGTAGTCATGGATCATCCTATATAACTACTGCTGTACACACCTTTTCTATTCATACTGTCCATACTGTCTACACACACATCATATATACTGTATATATACATATTTATAACATTGCTCGTTCTGATATTTCTTCATTTCTTTCTTTTTACTAGGTACTATTGCTTCACTGTTGGAGCTAGAAACACATGCATTTTGATACACCTGCGATAACATCTGCAAATCTCTGTACGTGACCAATACTCTTTTTGATTTGAGTAGACCCATCCCTTTAACTACCAGGCCCGTCCCTTTAACCTCTCTTGGGTACGTGAGACGTTAGCGTCCCACCTCTTCAACAGCCAGTGAAACTGCTGGGCGCCAAATTCAAAAAGAAATACTCATTATAAAAATTCAGAAAACAAAACATATTTTACATAGGTTTAAAGATTAACTTCTTGTGAATCCAACCACGGTGTCAGATTTTAAAAATGCTTTACGGCCGAAAGCATACCTTAAGATTATTTGAGAACATAGCCCACTAGACAAATCATTACAAACAGTAACCAGCCAAGTAGAACAGTTACACAAGTCAGAAAGAGATAAAATTAATCCCTTACCTTTGATGATCTTCATATGGTTGCACTCAGCAGACATTCATTTACTCAATAAATGTTCCTTTTGTTCGATAAAGTCTCTTTATATCCAAAAACCTCAGTTTTGTTCGCGTTTTCTTCAGTAATCCACAGGCTCAAACGCAGTCACAACAGGCAGACAAAAAATGCAAATTGTATCCGTAAAGTTCATAGAAACATGTCAAACGATGTTTATATTCAATCCTCAGGTTGTTTTTAGCCTAAATAATCGATAATATTTCAACCGGACAATAACGTTGTCAATATAAAAGGTAAACAAGGAACGCACTCTCTCGGTCTCTGTCACGTTCCTGACCTATTTATGTTAGTTTTTGTGTGTTAGTTGGTCAGGACGTGAGGTTGGGTGGGCATTCTATGTTTTCTGTTTCTGTGTTGGTTTTGGGTTGCCTGGTATGGCTCTTAATTAGAGGCAGGTGTTTGGCGTTCCTCTAATTAAGAGTCATATTTAGGTAGGCGTTGTCACAGTGTTCGTTGTGGGTGATTGTCTCCTATGTCTGTATGTATGTTCGTACCACATGGGACTGTAGCGTTTGTTTGTTTCGTTTCGTTTCGATGTCGTCCGTTTCCTGTACGTAAGTTTATGTTTAGTTATGTAAGTTTATGTTCAGGTTTCGTTCAACGTCGTTTTCTTGTTTTGTAGTTTGAAAGTGTTTTGTTTCGTTTCGTGTTGCCATCATCGTTGTTAAATAAAGATGGCTTATTTCCCAAAGCCTGCGTTTTGGTCTGAGGATCCTTCTCTCCTCACCTCATCCGAGGATGAGGAGAGCGACAGCCGTTACAGAATCACCCACCAACAAAATGTGACCAAGCGGTATGGGAATGCTCGACGGAGCAACAAGGATTTCTGGACTTGGGAGGAGATCCTGTCTGGTAGAGGACCCTGGGCGCAAACTGGAGAATATCGCTGCTCTCGTGAGAAGAGTGAGGCAGCCACAGCCCAGGAGCGGTGGTTTAAGGAGGCAGCTAGGAGACGTGGATGGAAGCCGGAGAATCAAGCTCGTAACCGGAATTATGAGGGGACACGTCTTGCACGGAAGCCCGAAAAGCCCGTGAGTAACTCCCAAAAATTTCTTGGGGGGGGGCTAAAGGGTAGTGGGCCAAGGGCAGGTAGGAGACCTGCGCCCACTTCCCAGGCTAACCGTGGAGAGCGGGAGTACGGGCAGGCGCCGTGTTACGCAGTAGAGCGCACGGTGTCTCCTGTACGAGTGCATAGCCCAGTGCGGGTTATTCCACCTCCCCGCACTGGTAGGGCTAGATTGAGTATTGAGCCAGGTGTCATGAGGCCGGCTCAACGCGTCTGGTCTCCAGTGCGTCTCCTCGGGCCGGCATACATGGCACCTGCCTTACGCATGGTTTCCCCGGTTCGCCTACATAGCCCGGTGCGGGTTATTCCACCTCCCCGCACTGGTCGGGCAACCGGGAGTATTCAACCAGGTAAGGTTGGGCAAGCTCAATGCTCAAGAGAGCCAGTACGCCTGCACGGTCCGGTATTTCCGGCGCCACCTCCCCGCCCCAGCCTAGTACCTACAGTGCCTACATTACGCACTAGGCTACCAGTGCATTTCCAGAGCCCTGTTCCTCCTCCACGCACTCTCCCTATAGTGCGTGTATCCAGTTCAGTGCCTCCAGTTCCGGCCCCACGCACTAAGCCACCTGTGCGTCTCCTAAGTCCTGTACACACTGTCACTTCTCCCCGTACTAGTCCTGAGGTGCGTGCCCTCAGCCAGGTGCCACCAGTGCCGGTACCACGCACCAGGTATAGAGTACGCTTTGAGAGTTCAGTGTGCCCTGTCCCTGCTCCCCGCACTAGTATGAAGGTGCGTGTCCTTAGCCTGGTGCCTCCAGTTCCGGCACCACGCACCAGGTCTACAGTGCGCATTATCCGGCCAGAGCCATCCGTCTCCCCAGCGCCATCTGAGCCATCCGTCTCCCCAGCGCCATCTGAGCCATCCGTCTACCCAGCGCCATCTGAGCCATCCGTCTCCCCAGCGCCATCTGAGCCATCCGTCTCCCCAGCGCCGTCTGAGCCATCCGTCTGCAATGAGCCTGCAAAGCCGCCCGTCTGCCATGAGCCTGCAAAGCCGCCCGTCTGCCATGAGCCTACAGAGCCGTCCGCCAGACAGGAGCCGCTAGAGCCGTCCGCCAGACAGGAGCCGCTAGAGCCGCCCGTCAGACAGGATCTGCCAGAGCCGCCAACCAGACAGGATCTGCCAGAGCCGCCAACCAGACAGGATCTGCCAGAGCCGCCAACCAGACAGGATCTGCCAGAGCCGCCAATCAGACAGGATCTGCCAGAGCCGCCAATCAGACAGGATCTGCCAGAGCCGCCAGCCAGACAGGATCTGCCAGAGCCGTCAGCGAGCCATGAGCAGCCAGAGCCGTCAGAGAGCCATGAGCAGCCAGAGCCGTCAGAGAGCCATGAGCAGCCAGAGCCGTCAGAGAGCCATGAGCAGCCAGAGCCGTCAGAGAGCCATGAGCAGCCAGAGCCGTCAGAGAGCCATGAGCAGCCAGAGCCGTCAGAGAGCCATGAGCGTCGAGAGCCGTCAGCCTGCCATGAGCGTCGAGAGCCGTCAGCCTGCCATGAGCGTCGAGAGCCGTCAGCCTGCCATGAGCGTCGAGAGCCGTCAGCCTGCCATGAGCGTCGAGAGCCGTCAGCCTGCCATGAGCGTCGAGAGCCGTCAGCCTGCCATGAGCGTCGAGAGCCGTCAGCCAGCCATGAGCATCGAGATTCGTCAGTCAGCCATGAGCTGCCCTTCAGCCTGAAAAGGCTGGATACCCAGAACTGCCCATCAGTCCAGAGCTGTCTCTCTGTCCGGAGCTGCCTTTCAGTCCGGAGTTGCCCCTCTATCCTAATCTCCCTCTCTATCTTCATCTATCTCTATATTCTTATCTATCCCTCTTTCTTGATTTATCTCTCTGTCCCGGGGTTGTCCCTATTAGATATGTTGTTAAGGGAATTTTGTGGGGGTCAAAAGAGGGTGGACATTCTTGGAGGGAGGAAGTTAGGATGGATTATGGTGGGGTGGGAACCGCGCCCCGAGCCTGAACCACCACCGTGGTTAGATGCCCACCCAGACCCTCCCCTAGATTTTGTGCTGGTGCGTCCGGAGTTCGCACCTTGTGGGGGGGGTACTGTCACGTTCCTGACCTATTTATGTTAGTTTTTGTGTGTTAGTTGGTCAGGACGTGAGGTTGGGTGGGCATTCTATGTTTTCTGTTTCTGTGTTGGTTTTGGGTTGCCTGGTATGGCTCTTAATTAGAGGCAGGTGTTTGGCGTTCCTCTAATTAAGAGTCATATTTAGGTAGGCGTTGTCACAGTGTTCGTTGTGGGTGATTGTCTCCTATGTCTGTATGTATGTTCGTACCACATGGGACTGTAGCGTTTGTTTGTTTCGTTTCGTTTCGATGTCGTCCGTTTCCTGTACGTAAGTTTATGTTTAGTTATGTAAGTTTATGTTCAGGTTTCGTTCAACGTCGTTTTCTTGTTTTGTAGTTTGAAAGTGTTTTGTTTCGTTTCGTGTTGCCATCATCGTTGTTAAATAAAGATGGCTTATTTCCCAAAGCCTGCGTTTTGGTCTGAGGATCCTTCTCTCCTCACCTCATCCGAGGATGAGGAGAGCGACAGCCGTTACAGTCTCGCGCATGAAAAAGCTCTGTGACACTTTAGGGTCCACTCATTCAGGCTGCTCTTACTTCCTCATTTTTCAGAATACAAGCCTGAAACAATTTCTAAAGACTGTTGACATCTAGCGGAAGGCATAGAAACTGCAATTTGACTCCTAAGTCAATGGGTACTGTAATGGCATTGAATAGAAAACTACAACACCAAAAAACCAACTACTTCCTGATTGGATTTTTCTCAGGTTTTCATCTGCCAAATCAGTTCTGTTATACTCACAGACACTATTTTAACAGTTTTGGAAACTTTGGAGTGTTTTTTATCCAAATCTACCAGTTATATGCATATCATATCTTCTGGGCCCGAGAAGCAGGCAGTTTAATTTTGGCATGCATTTCATCCAAAATTACGAATGCTGCCCCCTACCCTAGAGAAGTTATTAACTACCAGACCCGTCCCCATAACTACCAGACCCATAGCTACCAGACCCGTCCCCATAACTGCCATGCTGCATCTGCTGTCTGTCTGCCAGATCAATGACAGTGGATAACACCACAATCAATGGGACCTTTTCCTCCTCACACTTTTGCACAGTAAACACTTTTTATCTTATTGCACTGGATTGGGACCTAATCTCTCTCTCTGTCTTTTACTGTCTGCATGTCTCTCTGTCGCGCGCTCTCTCTTACTCTCCCTTTAACTCTCTCATTTTCTGTATGTCTTTCTCTCTCACATATATACAGTTGAAGTCGGAAGTTTACATACACTTAGTTTGGAGTCATTAAAACTCATTTTTCAACCACCAAACTATAGTTTTGGCAAGTCGGTTCGAAATTCTACTTTGTGCATGACAAGTAATTTTTACAACAATTGTTTACAGACAGATTATTTCACTTATAATTTACTGTGTCACAATTCCAGTGGGTCAGAAGTTTACATACACTAAGTTGACTGTGCCTTTAAACAGCTTGGAAAAGTCCAGAAAATGATGTCATGGCTTTAGAAGCTTCTGATAGGCTAATTGACATCATTTGAGTCAATTGGAGTTGCACCTGTGGATGTATTTCAAGGCCTACCTTCAAACTCAGTGCCTCTTTGCTTGACATCATAGGAAAATCAAAAGAAATCAGCCAAGACCTCAGAAAAAAAATTGTAGACCACAAGTCTGGTTCATCCTTGGGAGCAATTTCCAAACGCATGAAAGTACCATGTTCATCTGTACAAACAATAGTACGCAAGTAGAAACACCATGGGTCCACGCAGCCGTCATACCGCTCAGGAAGGAGACGCGTTCTGTCTCCTAGAGTTGAACGTACTTTGGTGCGGAAAGTGCAAATCAATCCCAGAACAACAGCAAAGGACCTTGTGAAGATGCTGGAGGAAACAGGTACAAAAGTATCTATATCCACAGTAAAACGAGTCCTATATTGGCATAACCTGAAAGGCCGCTCAGCAAGGAAGAAGCCACTGCTCCAAAACCGCCATAAAAAAGCCAGACTACGGTTTGCAGCTGCACATGGGGACAAAGATCGTACTTTTTGGAGAAATGTCCTCTGGTCTGATGAAACAAAAATAGAACTGTTTGGCCACAATGGCCATCGTTATGTTTGGAGGAAAAAGGGGGATGCTTGCAAGCCGAAGAACACCATCCCAACCATGAAGCACGGGGTGGCGGCATCATGTTGTGGGGGTGCTTTGCTGCAGGAGGGACTGGTGCACTTCACAAAATAGATGGCATCATGAGGGAGAAAAATTATATATTGACGCAACATCTCATGACATCAGTAAGGAAATTAAAGCGTGGTTGCAAGTGGGTCTTCCAAATGGACAATGATCCCAAGCATACTTCCAAAGTGGAAAAATGGCTTAAGGACAACAAGGAGGCCTACAAACCTGACTCAGTGACACCAGCTCTGTCAGGAGGAATGGGCCAAAATTCACCCAACTTATTGTGGGAAGCTTGTGGAAGGCTACCCAAAACATTTGACCAAAGTTAAACAATTTAAAGGCAATGCTACTAAATACAAATTGAGTGTATGTTAACTTCTGACCCACTGGGGATGTGATGAAAGAAATAAAAGCTGAAATAAATCATTCTCTCTACTGTTATTCTGACATTTCACATTCTTAAAATAAAGTGGTGATCCTAACTGACCTAAGACAGGGATTAAATGTCAGGAATTTTGAAAAACTGAGTTAAATGTATTTGGCTAAGGTGCATGTAAACTTCTGACTTCAACTGTACATTCACCATCTTTCATCAAGAGAATATTCTCTTGTCAGCCACATTCACAGCATACTGTCACCACACACACACAGACCTATCTGACACAAAAGTGATTCATTCCATGACTGAAGTTGAAGTCTATTAAAAACCATTAAGTTCCAGTATGGTCGTACAGACACCATCTTGGTGCTCAATCACCACAGTAAAAGTAGGCCAACCAAAGGCGACGACGTCAGATGACTGACTGACTCCCAACCCGTCTCGCACTAGCAGGCTGCGCTAAGCGAACACTGTCATCGAGCAAAAAAGTTCATTAGCTCTACAAGCTAATCATCTCCCCTTTTGCTAATTAACAATCAATTACAAAACACAGAAGCCTCTTGCTAATTATCAATCACCAACGTAGCATGAACCTCGTATATTATCCCTAGTCCTTTTCAATAGAACATTTGTTCTAGAGTTACAGTTAGCTTCAAACGCTAACTCTCCCTTTTTTATTTTTAAATTTTATTTAACTAGGCAAGTCAGTTAAGAACAACTTCTTATTTACAATGACGGCCAAGGAACAGTGGGTTAACTGCCCAAAATGTACTTTTTGGTCCACCAGCCACTGTTGCAGGTAGATGGAAAAATTGATCAGCCCAAATATTTTTGCACCATAATTACCTAAACAAAAATACACGCGCTGATGGCCATGCTTAATGTTTCTAAAACAAAACATTTATTATTTTTTGGGACCCGAGAACATATCAGATGAGACAAAATGTTCAGGGTGGGAGGTTACCGTGGTAACCAGGCCACTGGAGTCCTGTCACGGGTCTGTGTGTGAGAGATTTTTGAGTAGACAATATCTCTTTGCATCAGTTGAAGCAGCAGACTCAAACTTCCATTTAAAAACAGCCAACCTTGTGAACAAAACAATGTAAATAACCAAGAAACACGAGGACAAAGTCACTTTGTAGACTTCCGAGTAAATTTGACCAACTTTTATGCCTGTGCGCAGCGCCTCCAAAATGAATCAGCACAGTGCACAATCTCTCCTGCCAGGCAGTGTTGCTTCATGAGGTGGGATATAGATTTATATTTATTTGTGCGATTAGCAGCTATGAAACAAAATGGCAGAAATACTATGAAAACAGCTACTTCAGCATTTTCTTCGCACATGCTCATACTTGACTTTTTCACTATATTTTTATTCGTAAATGTAATGCCCGCACTGTAGAGCCCTGCACATTCACCACCCATTTTTTACTAAACAATACCTAAATCTACCCGCATTTGGCGGATGTTAATTTTATGCCCTGTTTGGCTCTTTGTAGCGACATAAGCTAATACACAACACTCACCTAGCGCTTTGAGCTAGGATTGTTGTTTTGGCTTTGGTGTTAGCTCCAGTGTGTGTTTGTGTGTTATCTCCAGTGTTAGCGTCGCTAGCTCCAGTGTTTGTGCTGATGCAGGCATGTGAGTGTGGAGTGTGTGTTTTGGGAGGGAGGGAGAGAGAGAGCAGAAGGCAGCCTGTGGGAGAGCAGCTGTGATGTGGATGGAGCCTGAGAGTTTAGAGGACGTACACTGCTGCTTGAAGCCCAAGCTGAAGAGGGATATGAGAGCTGGGGAACAGACCAACACTTGCTTTTAATTGCTGTGCTGTTCTGCAGATGAGAGGCCCCATGGGATCTGTAGTTTATTTCCCAACAGATTATTTTTATTTTGGCTGTGTAGGTAAATTGCACTACTGTGAAGGGATGGATGTGCTGCCTCGTGGGAAATGTAGTGTTTTGGGGAGTTGCAGTATACATTTTATTATGAGAGGACGGATGATGTGCTTCCTGGATAGTGTAGTTTATTTGTAGGTGTTATATGGGGCGGCAGGTAGCCTAGTGGTTAGAGCGTTAGACTAGTAACCGAAAGGTTGTAAGATCGAATCCCCTAGCTGACAAGGTACAAATCTGTCGTTCTGCCCCTGAACAAGGCAATTAACCCACTGTTCCAAGGCTGTCATTGAAAATAAGAATTTGTTCTTAACTGACTTGCCTAGTTAAATAAAGGTAAAATATATATATATATGGGTTACAGTGTAATTATTCTGTGGTGAAAATGCCTTGTGCAAGTGAAGTTACATTTTGGTGTAATTGTGCCGAGAGGAACAAATGAGGTGCTTTGGGGATGTGTAGTTTTTTCTATTGTGCTGAAGGCAGACATGATGCCCCATGAGAAATGCAGTTTCTTCTATTACAGGGTAATTGTGCAGTGGGGCATTGCTGTGATGCCTCATGGGAAATGTAGTTTCTTCTATCAGTGTAATTGAACAGTGGGGTAGAGATGAGATGCCACATGGGAATTGTAGGTTTGTCGGTTAATACAGCCGTCTGCCCTTATCAGGGAACAGCAGAGATAAATTGAGTACTCAATAGCAACACGGACTCTGGGGGGCTCCAATGCCCTACAGACACACACAGAGAGACACAACCAATCACTCACCTATCATAGGCAGTAAAGATAGACAGTTCTGAGACATACAGGCTAACTCTTTTGTCGTGGTGTACTCAATGGCCTTTTGCAGTACTTTCAACCAACTTTGTCTGGTTGACAGCTTGCCATCGACCCCCTCACCCTAAACCCCCCATGGGTTCCTGTCATGTCCCATCACCCCTCCCCCCCTCCCCCGCCAGTACACTGTGGAGTGTACAAAAGCATGCCCCTTCCTCCTGACTGTTCGATACCTCATTAACCAGTAAGAGTTTGTGTTGAACGCCTAATGGACACTTTTATATCGACCCTACCTCTCATACCCACACACACACACCGCCAGCAGCAGTGCTCTGAGGGCCTTGTGACATGTCCAGGGTGACAGTGACACGCGCCACTAGCCAAGCTCTATTTCCCCTGGCCCGACCACAGACACACACACTCCTGCCTCCCCCGCACCCTGGGGTCAGGAGAGGAGAGAGAGACAGAGGGGGGAAGTGAGGGTTGGAGAGTGGGCGTAGGTCATTTAAACTTCTGTCACTTCACAGTGAGTGATCTCATGGGGAGAGACAATACAAGAGAGAAATAGAACCAAAGTTGTACTGCTACTCTAACCGAGGTCTGCCCTCGTTTTCTGCCAACTCATCTTTAGCTATGTCTATAGGGTTCCCTTTTTTTATACTTTATTTAGTTGTATCATAATCATTTAGGTTGGTTTATATGGTCAACATTTTCTTTCAGTGGAAAATGACCTACAAGAGATATGATTACATTGGTCTGTCTGTGTATTTTACCATCAAATGCACTTGTGTAGGTCAAATCTCGACGTTCTCGGCCTGTGTGTGTCTCTACCTGGTGTGTGTGTGTGGAGATGAAGTAGGCCCACATACCTTTTTAAAAACCTTGTTCACAATGTTTCTATCCAAGAGTTGGGCTGTGGTCGTGACATTTTGTCAGCCGGTGATTGTCAAGCTAATAACTGCCGGTCTCACGGTAATTTACCGTTAATTAACATAAACACGTTTAGCATCTCCTGGCTTCCACACACAGCCTACAAGCCACTGATGCAGACCTTCAGAACATCTACATTTTTAAAAGTCTAATAAATCCATGTAATATAGCCTACACCATAACAGTAAATCCATTATTTATTTTAGACAGGTCTAAAGACACATGATATGAAGAAAATGTAGACTATTTCAGATGAACAGAATAGCATACTCTAAGTTGTCCTTATGTTAAGCCCTGATCTGGCTATCCTGTGGTTAATTTACATGCCAGCCAGGTAGGCTATACTCCTGTTGTAAAGCGAAGCAATGTGCTTAATATTAGGAAAGTTGAGAAATAAATTTAGTAGGCCTAGCCTATAGAAAGCTGACGGGATCCTCCTCTTTTTAATAGAGGCCATCACTCTATTTTCTCACACAATTACATAGCCTATAGAAATGTTGCAACATGAGCTCATGGGCTCTCATGAAATGTTTGATTAGATTTTTGATAACATTTGCAGTGATGTCAGAGAGGGACAATAGAGTGCTGAGTCCCAGACAGTTAGCAATTTTTGTAGGCTACTAATAACCATCAGCAGCATCAGAGCTTGGAGAAGCTTAGTGACTGTGACTAAGCGGTCACGTGGAATTTGACTGCGGTCATGACTCGTGACCGTCGGTGTGACGGTAATATGGTCACTGTAACAGCCCTATCCCAGAGTGTATATGTGTGTGTGTATAGCCTATATAACGTGGTGCGTTGTGTGCCTGTACTCACGGAAGCCAGGTCCTCTGATGGGGCACTCCTCTGTCGTTGGTCCTCCTTAACTCGTTGAACCATCGGTTGCGGGGCGCTGTCATGCCACGTTGTCCCCCTCGCTGCCTGAAAGCCCCCGACAGACCACACTGCTGGAGCTACCAGCATGCACCGGGGCCTGTCCCAGCATGCCTCACAGGGACTTCAGAGGGACACACACACACACGCGCATGCAGACACGCAGTCACACAAACACACACACACAGGCAGACATACCGTACTCACACACACAGACATGCACAGATGGCACACACACACACACTCCCACACACACAGCCTCCAGGGAGCAGTCTCTGACGAAGACTGCTGTGATTAAAAGAGGGGCTTTTCAAATCAAATCCATGTTACCAGGATGTCTGGAGAGACATGGGGAGAACACTGAGTCTCCTCTCGCCATGCACTATTCATTGGAAAGACAGACAGACAGTGGTGTGGTTCTCTCTGTGAGGGATATCACTTAAAGATGAACTATGCAGAAATAGCTCCACCATTTCCTGGTTGCTAAAATTCTAATAGTTTGCCTAATTTCAGTTTATGTGACAAAACAAGCAAGTCTACTGTAGAGAATCATTGTACCATCTAAAACACTGAAATGTATTTTCCATAACCAAAAATATTGTATTTTCAGCTGTTTGAAGCTGGTGTACAAAATTGAAAGTAAAAGACGCAAAAACTAAACTTAAGAATGGGAAGCATAGAAATAGCGCACATAGAACAGATATACCGCTTCTTAGACCTGCTTTCAATGAGAATGACAGATCTATAACTCCATTTCTTTGTGGATTTGGTTAGGTCGACCAAAAAGTGACATCTTGCAGCTTTAAGACTAACACCCAGGACTGCAGAGTCAGACGAGCCTGCAAAGAACTACGAAGCGAGGAGTCGTTGTTATTCACAAGTACAGAGGCAGACTGTTCAGAAGATAAATTGGACTTGGATACCAGTTGTTAATCCATTGCTGACTATTCATAAGATGGAATACATTTGGTCTCTCTTTCTGCGTTTTGGGGGAAAGGGAGAGAGAGGGAAAGAGGGATGTTTTGCAAGTCGGAGAAGGCTTCGGGTGTATAATACGACTGATACTTAGTGTTGCTAACGAGCGTTAACTTTGTTGTACAAAATGAAGAACGTTATTCCAGATTGACTATAATGGGGTTCTAAGGCATCACCTGCATTGAGTCAGACACTATGGTAATGAATGTACTCTCTGTACCAAAAACAGGATGCACATGATCTGTTCATCCTGAACCAGAACCACTCACACACCTCCTGCCAAAAACCTGCCATCTAGCACATTCACAGACTTGCACCAAAACAACACCTGACCTTGCACTCCCACATGCACACATGTAGAGACACACACACACACAATCACCAAAACACCACCTGAGTATAGTGATCCACCAAACACACACACACTCTTACTTATTCTTATTCTACACACTCAACACACTGACCACCAACACCATATTCCCACCACCTCCCAGTCTGCCAGGTAGTGGCAGGTTGTTCACCAACACCATATTCCCACCACCTCCCAGTCTACCAGGTAGTGGCAGGTTGTTCACCAACACCATATTCCCACCACCTCCCAGTCTACCAGGTAGTGGCAGGTTATTCACCATATTCCCACCACCTCCCAGTCTACCAGGTAGTGGCAGGTTGTTCACCAACACCATATTCCCACCACCTCCCAGTCTGCCAGGTAGTGGCAGGTTGTTCACCAACACCATATTCCCACCACCTCCCAGTCTGCCAGGTAGTGGCAGGTTGTTCACCAACACCATATTCCCACCACCTCCCAGTCTACCAGGTAGTGGCAGGTTGTTCACCATATTCCCACCACCTCCCAGTCTACCAGGTAGTGGCAGGTTATTCACCATATTCCCACCACCTCCCAGTCTACCAGGTAGTGGCAGGTTGTTCACCAACACCATATTCCCACCACCTCCCAGTCTACCAGGTAGTGGCAGGTTGTTCCCCAACACCATATTCCCACCACCTCCCAGTCTGCCAGGTAGTGGCAGGTTGTTCACCAACACCATATTCCCACCACCTCCCAGTCTGCCAGGTAGTGGCAGGTTGTTCCCCAACACCATATTCCCACCACCTCCCAGTCTGCCAGGTAGTGGCATGTTGTTCCCCAACACCATATTCCCACCACCTCCCAGTCTACCAGGTAGTGGCAGGTTGTTCAACAACACCATATTCCCACCACCTCCCAGTCTACCAGGTAGTGGCATGTTGTTCCCCAACACCATATTCCCACCACCTCCCAGTCTGCCAGGTAGTGGCATGTTGTTCACCAACACCATATTCCCACCACCTCCCAGTCTGCCAGGTAGTGGCAGGTTGTTCACCAACACCATATTCCCACCACCTCCCAGTCTGCCAGGTAGTGGCAGGTTGTTCACCAACACCATATTCCCACCACCTCCCAGTCTGCCAGGTAGTGGCAGGTTGTTCACCAACACCATATTCCCACCACCTCCCAGTCTGCCAGGTAGTGGCAGGTTGTTCCCCAACACCATATTCCCACCACCTCCCAGTCTGCCAGGTAGTGGCAGGTTGTTCCCCAACACCATATTCCCACCACCTCCCAGTCTGCCAGGTAGTGGCATGTTGTTCCCCAACACCATATTCCCACCACCTCCCAGTCTACCAGGTAGTGGCAGGTTATTCACCATATTCCCACCACCTCCCAGTCTACCAGGTAGTGGCAGGTTATTCACCATATTCCCACCACCTCCCAGTCTACCAGGTAGTGGCAGGTTATTCACCAACACCATATTCCCACCACCTCCCAGTCTACCAGGTAGTGGCAGGTTATTCACCATATTCCCACCACCTCCCAGTCTACCAGGTAGTGGCAGGTTATTCACCATATTCCCACCACCTCCCAGTCTACCAGGTAGTGGCAGGTTGTTCACCAACACCATATTCCCACCACCTCCCAGTCTGCCAGGTAGTGGCAGGTTGTTCACCAACACCATATTCCCACCACCTCCCAGTCTGCCAGGTAGTGGCAGGTTGTTCACCAACACCATATTCCCACCACCTCCCAGTCTGCCAGGTAGTGGCAGGTTGTTCCCCAACACCATATTCCCACCACCTCCCAGTCTGCCAGGTAGTGGCATGTTGTTCCCCAACACCATATTCCCACCACCTCCCAGTCTACCAGGTAGTGGCAGGTTGTTCACCAACACCATATTCCCACCACCTCCCAGTCTGCCAGGTAGTGGCATGTTGTTCACCAACACCATATTCCCACCACCTCCCAGTCTACCAGGTAGTGGCAGGTTGTTCACCAACACCATATTCCCACCACCTCCCAGTCTACCAGGTAGTGGCAGGTTGTTCACCATATTCCCACCACCTCCCAGTCTGCCAGGTAGTGTCAGGTTGTTCACCAACACCATATTCCCACCACCTCCCAGTCTGCCAGGTAGTGGCAGGTTGTTCACCAACACCATATTCCCACCACCTCCCAGTCTGCCAGGTAGTGGCAGGTTGTTCCCCAACACCATATTCCCACCACCTCCCAGTCTGCCAGGTAGTGGCATGTTGTTCCCCAACACCATATTCCCACCACCTCCCAGTCTGCCAGGTAGTGGCATGTTGTTCCCCAACACCATATTCCCACCACCTCCCAGTCTACCAGGTAGTGGCAGGTTGTTCACCAACACCATATTCCCACCACCTCCCAGTCTACCAGGTAGTGGCATGTTGTTCCCCAACACCATATTCCCACCACCTCCCAGTCTACCAGGTAGTGGCAGGTTGTTCCCCAACACCATATTCCCACCACCTCCCAGTCTGCCAGGTAGTGGCAGGTTGTTCCCCAACACCATATTCCCACCACCTCCCAGTCTACCAGGTAGTGGCAGGTTGTTCCCCAACACCATATTCCCACCACCTCCCAGTCTACCAGGTAGTGGCAGGTTGTTCACCAACACCATATTCCCACCACCTCCCAGTCTGCCAGGTAGTGGCATGTTGTTCCCCAACACCATATTCCCACCACCTCCCAGTCTACCAGGTAGTGGCAGGTTGTTCACCAACACCATATTCCCACCACCTCCCAGTCTGCCAGGTAGTGGCAGGTTGTTCACCAACACCATATTCCCACCACCTCCCAGTCTACCAGGTAGTGGCAGGTTGTTCACCAACACCATATTCCCACCACCTCCCAGTCTACCAGGTAGTGGCAGGTTGTTCCCCAACACCATATTCCCACCACCTCCCAGTCTACCAGGTAGTGGCAGGTTGTTCCCCAACACCATATTCCCACCACCTCCCAGTCTACCAGGTAGTGGCAGGTTGTTCCCCAACACCATATTCCTACCACCTCCCAGTCTGCCAGGTAGTGGCAGGTTGTTCACCAACACCATATTCCCACCACCTCCCAGTCTACCAGGTAGTGGCAGGTTGTTCCCCAACACCATATTCCCACCTCCTCCCAGTCTACCAGGTAGTGGCAGGTTGTTCCCCAACACCATATTCCTACCACCTCCCAGTCTGCCAGGTAGTGGCAGGTTGTTCAACAACACCAACCTGGTATAGATGGGACCAGGGGCATCTATCTGGCATATGGAGCTCTGTGGGGTCATACAGTACTATTATTTCCCTCTCGCTCTCTCTCTCGCTCTCTCACGCTCTCTCACGCTCTCTCGCTCTCTCACGCTCTCTCGTTCTTCCTCCTCTCCCCCCGACTATCATTCTGAAATACACAAAGCCTACCCCCCTATCCTATTTATTCATTTAGTTGAGATATTTGGTTGCGTATTCTTTCTGTTTGCTGGTTTATTGGCTAGTGATTGTCCTCCATGGGAAGTAGAGACCGTGTGGTGGCTGTGAAAAGGGTCCTGAAAGGGCTTTTCTGGAACAGCATATGGGCCCATATTAGGAGGATGCTAGGCACACATACACACACTGGTTTCCTGCTCTCACATACTGTACTGAAGAGAACAGCAGGAGACGGTCTGTCAGGAAGGCACCCCTTAGTTAACCTTTCTAGAACCTCAACCCCGGATCCGGGATCACCCCCCACCCCCCACACACTGATTAGCATAGATAGCATAGCTTCAGAAGTAGATAGTAGCATCTAAATATCATTAAATCACAAGTCCAAGACACCAGATGAAAGATACAGATCTTGTGAATAAAGCCACCATTTCAGATTTTTAAAATGTTTTACAGGGAAGACAAAATATGTAAATCTATTAGCTAAACACGTTAGCAAAATACACCACTATTCTAACTCCATCAGTTTCTTACTCCTTCAGGTGCTATCACCAATTCGGCTCAACTAAGATATTGATATCCACTAACCAAGAAAAAACCTCTTCAGATGACAGTCTGATAACATATTCATGGTATAGGATAGTTTTTGTTAGAAAAAAGTGCATATTTCAGGTAGAAATCACAGTTTACAATTGCACCGACCATCGCAAATCGACTAGAATTACTAGATAGAGCAACGTGTATGACCAATTTACTCATCATAAAACATTTCATAAGAATAGACAAAGCATAGCAATGGAAAGACCCAGATCTTGTGATTCCAGACAATATTTCAGATTTTCTAAGCGTTTTACAGCGAAAACACAATAAATCGATAAGTTAGCATACTACATGTGAAAACGTTACCAGAGCATCGATTCCAGCCAAAGAGCGCTATAACGTAATCACCGCCAAAAGATATTAATTTTTTCACTAACCTTCTCAGAATTCTTCCGATGACACTCCTGTAACATCATTTTACAACATACATATACAGTTTGTTCGAAAAGGTGCATATTTAGCCATACAAAACCGTGGTTACACAATAAAAATACTAGGAAATCAAGCCTCAATATGTCTGACGTCATCTATCAGAGTGATCTAGTTTAATTAAAAGCTAATCATATACTTGACTAAAAAATACAGGGTTGACAGGAATCGAAAGACAAATTAGTTCTTAATGCAACCGCTGATTTACATTTTTAAAATTATCCTTACTTTTCAATACAGGGTTGGCCAAGTGAAGCTATACCAAACAAAATGGCGATGTATGCGTTTAAAATATTTCGACAGAAACACGGTTTATCATATTAAATATTGCTTACTTTGAGCTGATCTTCCATCATATTCTTGGGCAATGTATCCTTTCTATGTTATAAACGTCTTTTGGTCGATAGATGTCCTCTGTCCTTCGAAATGTCCACTAACAACGACCGAGACCGCGAAACGTTCCCAAAGCTAGAAAGTGCACGACAAATAAATTCCTCAGAATCGCACTAAACGGATATAAATTGCTATAAAACGGTTAAAATTAACTACATTCTGATGTTTTTAACAACTATAACGACTGAAAACATGACCGGAGAAATATAGCTGGTTAGAAAACGATTTGGAACGAGGCAGGTCCGTTGGCCTTCACGCTTGAGGCGCACGTTGAGAAAGGGCGGTCTCTGTACATTTTGGTCATTTATAATGGCTGTGAACGTCCCATCGATTTCATTGAAAACGTGATGACGTACAGACACCCAGAGGAAGACGTAGGCAGTGTCGGTTTCTTCATAGCATTCACTGTGGCCTTATAAACAGACCCCAGATCAGAGGTAAAAATTTCTGAAATCTGAACCCTGTCATGAAAAGTGCTGTAAAAATTGTTCTGTACCACTCAGAGACAAAATTTCAACTCCTATAGAAACTATAGACTGTTTTCTATCCAATAATAACAATAATATGCATATTGTACGATCAAGAATTTAGCACGAGGCAGTTTAATTTGGAGACCCAAATATGCTAATGCGGAACAGCACCCCCTATAGTTGCAAGAAGTTAAAGGACAAAGAGCTTGGCTAGCTGTCTGGCAGCTCCCTTTCATTCATATAGTAATGCTTCCATATAATCCCCTGCTATTGGCCAGTACCAAATATGAGGTCATTATTGAGATGGGGTTACTCTAAGAGGTCTCCAAAGCAGACGGTAGATGGAAGGAAATGACAAGATGATGGAATTCCATCTAGGGACTTTAACCTACATCAGTAGTCATGAAGGACACTATGCACCAGAATACCTTTAACATGGCGTATCCGGACCCCTCCCAGCCACTCACCGGAGACCTCTGAAGTAAGACGTTAATGCTATTGACTAGGACCTCCATATGGTGACATCTGTTTGGTAAGGAGATATGTGAACATCTGCTGTCCCCTTTTCTAAATTCTCACTCTTGGTTAGCTTTGATTGATAGCTTATGCAGCGGTTGCAGTTTTCGACTCCCCACGCACACACAGTCTCTCACACACACACACACACACACACCACTCTCTCTCTCCAGCTCTCCATCACACACAGTCTCTCACACACACACACACACACCACTCTCTCTCTCCAGCTCTCCATCACACACAGTCTCTCACACACACACACACACACACACCACTCTCTCTCTCCAGCTCTCCATCACACACACTTTATCACACACACACACACACACACAAAGCTGTACGATCCAGCTGTACGTTTTTCTTCCAGACCCTCGTGTGTTCTGGGTTGCTATCAAATGAACCAGTGTATACCAGCTAGCTAAGCAATTAAACCCGATGCAGAATCCACGCGCTGCAGTTTTCAACATCTGCTGTTCTCCTATATCTGTGTTCATTTCCTTGGCCAGGAGTCTCATCTGTTCTCCTGGTCAGTTATGATGCATGATGAAACCCTCTGTGGTTAATATGGTACTGTATTGAGTAGACTGTCTCACCCCCCCTTCTCCTCCCTCAGCCTTTGACTCACTCTCTTCCACTCTTCACCCTCTCACCCCTTCTCTCCTCCTTATCCGTCCCCTCTTCTCATCCCTTATTTTTCCTGTCCTCCTCTACCCCTTCCCCTAACTCCTATTCTCCCCCCTTCAACACCTTTGACCCCTTTCTCTTCCCCACTCCTCTCCCAATTCTCCCCTATCACCCATTTTCTCCTCTTCAACCCACCCTCCATCTTGTGTATCCTCCCTCCCCCCTTCTCCTCACCCACTTTTCCCCTGACTGACCCGAGACACACACTCCAAAAGCCTCCCCATCGATCACGCTGGCAGGAAGGAGCCAGAGCTGAGGCTGGGTTAGCTTGGGTTGGAGGAGAGAGAGGAGGGCTGGCCAGAACCATGTAGAGCTAAACCGCTCAGTCACAGTGCAGAGTCCTCGTTTGGAGCTTTTCAGCCTCTATACACACACCCGGACAGACAATACCCACAGTCTCTCTTGACCGTAACCCGACATTTCCTTTCTGTCTCCCTCTCTCATTTTTGCTCTTCTCCACCCCCTCCCTCCATCTCTCTCCCTCTCTCTACCTCCCTCCCCCATCCCTCAGTCCCGTCATGCTGTGTGTGTCCTGTGACTCATCGTCAGGCTCAGTCAATGGGGCTAAATGGACACTCTGGCATAATAAGAGGTCAATATGCCCAGCGCTGCCTGTCTGCCGATTTTCTCTCTCGCTCTCTCTTCTGTCTCTCTCTCTCTCTCTTTTATATATATTTTTATATATATCTATCTGAGCCGAAGCATCACAAGTCAAATCCTGTCAATCCAAGCCAGCCTAATCTCCCACACTTACACAAAGACTAAGGATGGGGAGAAAAATCACTACAGTTACATTTGACGATATATCATATTGTTTTGATAATATAATTTTTGTGCTAGTTGGCTGTACCTGCACACCACATCTCCAGTATTTTCCTTCATAGCTTGTTCTCCATCTTCTTTTTAAGTAGGAAGCCAATTTGTTTTCAGCACATTTACATGACTGATCAAAACTTGTTTTCTCATGACTCTCTCTTGTTCCTCTGCCTCAGACATATGGTGAGCAATATGTTTGGAACAACAAATCACAGTATCGAATCGCAATACATAGGATTGTGATCATTTTATTTAACCTTTATTTAACTAGGCAAGTCAGTGAAGAACAAATTCTTATTTGTGGTATGCAGGTATGCAGCATACCACCCTGCATACCACTGCTGGCTTGCTTCTGAAGCTAAGCAGGGTTGGTCCTGGTCAGTCCCTGGATGGGAGACCAGATGCTGCTGGAAGTGGTGTTGGAGGGCCAGTAGGAGGCACTCTTTCCTCTGGTCTAAAAAAAAAAATATATCCCAATGCCCCAGGGCAGTGATTGGGGACACTGCCCTGTGTAGGGTGCCGTCTTTCGGATGGGACGTTAAACGGGTGTCCTGACTCTCTGAGGTCATTAAAGATCCCATGGCACTTATCGTAAGAGTAGGGGTGTTAACCCCGGTGTCCTGGCTAAATTCCCAATCTGGCCCTCAAACCATCATGGTCACCTAATAATCCCCAGTTTACAATTGGCTCATTCATCCCCCTCCTCTCCCCTGTAACTATTCCCCAGGTCGTTGCTGCAAATGAGAACGTGTTCTCAGTCAACTTACCTGGTAAAATAACGGTAAAATAAATGAATAAATAAAAAATTTACAATGACGGCTTACCGGGGAACAGTTAACTGCTTTGTTCAGGGGCAGAACGACAGATTTTTATCTTGTCAGCTCGGGGATTCGATCCTACAACCTTTCGGTTACTGGCCCAATGCTCTAACCACTAGGCTACCTGCCGCCCCTACATAACATGTCAGCACCTAAGTATCGTGTTAATATCATCATTCCCAGCCCTAACCAAGACCCAGACATAGACACACATATACAAGCACAATCTACTTCATTTACAGACCTCAATATCCTAGAGGATTCTGACTTCCTGACTCTATTCCCACCATTCGCTGCTCTATCAGGGCCCTCGCCGACTAATCACCTGCCCTTGTGATGCAGTACAATCACAATACAGGTCTGATTTCATCACTAGTGTAGGCAGGTAGTGCGCCTCTCTTACCCTGCTAGCCTATCGCTGAAACGTGAATGCATTTTGATTGTAATTAAATGGTAAATAGGAAGGCTCTAAAAGCTAGCTCGCTGTATAGACGAGAGCCACTTGGCTTGATTGCTCACTGTTGTTAGCTGTTAGCACGTGGGCTAGCGGTTAGCATCCGCGTTTCCTATTGATCTGATGAGGACCTAGCTGTTTTTGTTGTTACCATGTGCAATGCAGTGCTACCAATGAAGCCTGTCGACATGTGTATTATGAATGTATGTGTGGGAATGTGTTTGTCGGTGCGTGTTGATAGTCTAAAGTGGCGTCCTCCACTTGTGTCCTTCTCATTCATCTGCACTGAGCCGATTTTCAATGAAGGAAAGGAGACGAGTCGAGGAGGCTACGTTAGAGAGTTGAGATGCACCCAATGTGTTTCTCTCCACAGCATTCAGTCTGGTTTAGTTGCAACACTAATGCATGTTCTCTCTCAGGTGACGGAGTATCTCAACGGTCAGGAGTCTGCCAAGACTGCCAGGGTAAGTTTCTCTCTACCTCTTTACGTCTCTTGCTCCCTCTCTCTCTCTACCTCTCTCTCTACGTCTCTCTACCTCTTTACGTCTCTTGCTCCCTCTCTCTCTCTACCTCTCTCTCTACGTCTCTCTACCTCTTTACGTCTCTTGCTCCCTCTCTCTCTCTACCTCTCTCTCTACGTCTCTCTACCTCTTTATGTCTCTTGCTCCCTCTCTCTCTCTACCTCTCTCTCTACGTCTCTCTACCTCTTTATGTCTCTTGCTCCCTCTCTCTCTCTACCTCTCTCTCTACGTCTCTCTACCTCTTTACGTCTCTTGCTCCCTCTCTCTCTCTACCTCTCTCTCTACGTCTCTCTACCTCTTTATGTCTCTTGCTCCCTCTCTCTCTCTACCTCTCTCTCTACGTCTCTCTACCTCTTTATGTCTCTTGCTCCCTCTCTCTACGTCTCTCTACCTCTTTACGTCTCTTGCTCCCTCGCTCTCTCTACCTCCCTCTACCTCTCTCCCTCTTACTCACTTTTCTCTCCCTGTTTCGTACTAGCTCGCTCAACACAATACAAATTCAGCCTAGCTTTATTGGCATGACAGGGAAACCGGTGTTTCCAAAGCTGTAATTACAACTACTAGTAGAAGAAAGGAGCTCTCCTTCATTTCTCTGCTCCCTCTGTCTTTCTGTCCACCTGTCTGTTCTCTGAAGACATTACACATCTCATTGGCAGGCAGTGCTGTCCTAAATGGACACTGGCCCACAGTCTGTGCAGGCCCACGCTGATAGAAAGAAAGCAAGGGATGGAGAGGGATAGATGGCATCCGCATGGCACACAGGCCTCTTGCCCGCCTCCACACACCCCAGGGTCCGCTCACAGCACAGCAACCAATCCAAACGCAGGTGGTTCTACCTGTTTAGGTACACTAGCCAATCGTCTAGTCAGATGACAGAGCATCTACAAAAATTATCAGCCCAGTTTCATTATCCTTGCCATTACACCGCTCAATCCTAATATTCCTAGTTATACAGTAACTGTTTACTGTATCTTGCCCAAGAGCATAGCCAATGACCTTATATAGATTAGTTTGTCTAATCTTGGGGTGCTTGTTTTACATGTTTTATGGTAAACAGGTGGCATACATTTATCCTCCTTAAACACTGTGACCTTCAAGAAGGCACAGTTCTCTCCAACAGCCAGTCACAAGACAAACACTCTCACTGCTTTGACATATTGTCCAATCACACAACGCCATGCTCAAACAATCGTCCAATCACAGGCAAAATTGGTGTAAATTAGATGTAGTTCTCCAAAAGGCCGGAAGGAGTGACGAAGCATCGAGGGAAAAGGAAAAGAAACAGGAAAGACAACATTGACGACATGCCAGCCGCTTCCTAACGACTAGCACAAATTAGCATGGGCGCTAATTGGCTGTGAATCGTCATGTTAACAGCTGATCACATGCTGCTGATGAGGAGAGGAGGGGGCCTTGGTTGGTGTCGTGAAACATCTCTCACACACACACACACACACAACTTCTTGCGTACACACCTAGAATGCCCCCTCACACACACTACCACCACCCTTCCCATTGCGCGTCAAACGGAACGTTTAGCAGGAAATGGCTTGGATGCTTGATGAGGGATGCAGAGCGGAGTGGATTTAATGGAATAGAGGGAATAAACAGGGATGTGTCTGACGGGGCCCCTCTGGAAAGGATTAAATGATGATGCTCCCCTCATTCTCACAGAGGTGTGAGAGTACACTGATGTTCTCTCTTTACCTCTCTCTCTCTCTACCTTTCAACCTCTGTCTACATCCCCCTGTCTCTACCTCTCTCTCTCTCTACCTTTCAACCTCTGTCTACCTACCCCTGTCTCTACCTCTCTCTCTCTCTCTCTCTACCTTTCAACCTCTGTCTACATCCCCCTGTCTCTACCTCTCTCTCTCTCTCTACCTTTCAACCTCTGTCTACCTACCCCTGTCTCTACCTCTCTCTCTCTCTCTCTCTACCTTTCAACCTCTGTCTACATCCCCCTGTCTCTACCTCTCTCTCTCTCTCTACCTTTCAACCTCTGTCTACCTCCCCCTGCCTCTACCTCTCTATCTCTCTAACTTTCAACCTCTGTCTACCTGCCCCTGTCTCTATCTCTTCCTCTCTCGCTGTCTCGCTCACTCTCGCTCTCTCTGTCTCTCTCTGTCTCGCGCTCTCTCTCTCTCTCTCTTGCTCTCTGTCTCTGTCTCTCGTCTCTCTCTGTCTCTCTCTCTGTCTCTGTCTCTCGTCTCTCTCTGTCTCTCTGTCTCTGTCTCTCTCTCTCTCTCTAACTCTTGCTCTCTGTCTCTGTCTCTCGTCTCTCTCTGTCTCTCTCTCTGTATCTCTCTGTCTCTCTCTCTCTCTCTCTCTCTCTCTCTGTCTCTCTCTCTCTCTCTCTCTCTCTCTCTCTCTCTCTCTCTCTCTCTCTGTCTCTCTCTGTGTCTCTCTCTGTCTCTGTCTCTCTGTCTCTGTCTGTCTCTCTCTGTCTCTCTCTGTCTCTCTCTGTGTCTCTCTCTGTCTCTCTCTCTCTCTCTGTCTCTCTCTGTCTCTCTGTCTCGGGGGGAGGCTAAGTCTCCCATTTGAACTGAAGGTTAATGTGAAACTGTTGCTTGTCTATTTTATTGTCAGCTATTCACTAAGCGCTCATAGTCTTTTCTGTCTCATGTTTTATCTCAGCTCAACATCTGGCGCTACGGAGACTTCCGCGACGATGACGCAGACGAGTTTGGCTACAAACTAAAAAAGTGAAAAACGCACGGCGCCATTCCAAAGACCAACGCGGAAGACGAGATGCACTCATTGGACGAGAAAAAGTGACAGAAAACAATTCAACGAAAATAAAACAAAGTAAAGGACAAGCATTGACTCTCTCTCTTCCTTTTATTCCATGTTCATCCTTCCGGTCCCCTCTCCTGCTACTCTGCGCATCCCTTCCTCCTCCTCCTCCTCCTCCTCCTCCTCCTCCTCCCTCCTGACTCTGAAAGAGCATGCTATAGCTATGAACTCATAAAAACAGTGACTGTCCAATCCTTCCTCTTCTCCACCCTTCCTGAGCCACTACCAGTTGTTCTTATCATGTTCCTTCCCCCCCGCTGCAGAGCTCCGTTAATTGCCATGTCATCCTTTCAACCCCTTTCCTGATTAGTGACGTCATGCGCCCACGTCAGCTAATCATGTGCATCGCTACCTTACCCTATCCCTACCACAGCCAATCCCTCCTATCCGTTGTACAGGAAAGGGGCTAGGCCTTGAGAAGGGGGATTTAAGCAGAGGATCCATTCACTTTTAATATTAACAGCTTTTTGCAGAGAGAAACGCTTCCTTAATGAATGACAAGAAATGAATAATGCTATGTTTTATGAAGTTTATTTTAAAAAGCTAGCTGGAGAGCCACACCAACCGGACGAGCTTATTTCTGTCCTTGATGTATACCTATGTCATATGACGTTTAATGACGTTTATGTTGGGAGTGTTTTATTCTCGTCTTTCTTCTTCTCTCGTGGCCAGAACACCATGACAAACAGCATTTTCTCATCTTCCTCCTCCCTCTTTCTGTAATGTTTACATATGATGGTGACATGATGATCTCCCTCTCTCTCTCTCTCTCTCTCTCTCTCTCTCTGTCTCTGTCTGCCGTAGCAGAAACAGTGTTTGAATTTGTCTCCTTATGACAGCCCTTGTCGTTGTATTAAAAAATTCTGCTGAATAAAAATGAGCAAATGATTAAAAAGCATGTTGTTGTTACTCGAATGAAATCACCAAACAGTGAAAGCTGCTAGATTTCACCAAGGATTGTTAATGTCCTTAGCCTGGTGTAAACCAGACCGGATGCTGCGCTCCCCATTAAATCATGCTGAGCGCAGCTTTCAGTATGGTTTTACCAGGCTATGGCATCCTAGTTCTACTCAAAGGACTTAAAAGTACCAGTGCTACTTTTGGTAGGGCACCTCTTACATTTAAAAGAGTCTTACACACCTTGATCTCATTTGCATCTTACATAAGCGGTGTTACCACAGAATGACACAGCACACGCGACTGTACTAGATATATTTTAACATAAGTGACAGATAAGTGGCTGGTTAGTGTCACATTTATTAGCATCAGTTCAGACAGTACGTAGGTTGAGCAACGACTCAAGTACAAGTTGAAGTTTTGACTACACAGCATTTTGAATGCAAAAAGAAATGTACACCTTGGATATGTAAATGTTGCCATGCATAGAGTTTTGTGTACACATTTTATGATAATTTGTTCATAGCTCGATCACATCATTGTACAACAACTCTGGTCCTGGAGAACTGCAGTGGGTGCATGGTTTTGTTTCATGCCAAAAGTAACAACTGATTCAGCTATTAAATCCACAAAGTGTTCAATAGTCTTTAGTTATTTAAGAGCATTATCAGTTAAATCAAGTCTTTTAGAGCTACGTTTACATTTGTCATTCAGCAGACACTCTTATCCAGAGCCACTTCCAATTAGCACATTCATCTGAAGACGTGAAACAAAAGCTTAGCTGCAGTGTTGTCGTTCCCTCCACTATTACCCTCAAGTGTCTTCAACCAGAGATCCATGTGGTTCACACACCCACCTCCTAAGAGGACCTGACACCTTTGTCCAATTTTAGATCCCATTAGATATACACAAGTACCTCAGAGGAGGGGATCCTTTTAGACACCAGTCTTAATTTCCTGCCCCGCCAACCAATCAGGCAAGGCCTTACTCATTTAGCACAAATCAGAGATGGCTTTATTCATTTATCACAAGTGACTGGCACAAATGATGGGGTGGCAGGATGAGGCAATATGCTCCAAGGGCAATTATGAGCTCTGTCACATGTTGCCTTCTTCAGCCAGTTGAGTCACCTGCTGAGTCTGACTATGCTTTAAAAAGCCTACTTCTCTTTTCTCACTCCCTCTCTTTCTCTCTCTCTCTCTTTTACAGGCACCATTCTTTTCACGCCTGGCTGCTCCTCCAGACTGATGAGATGTCTATTAGGGCACCTGATGGAGGGCAGCCTGGTCTCACTGACTAGACGTAACATAGTAAATATACATCCGGGACACTTAAATTAGTATGATATGTTTGGTATGGTTACATAAAACAGAGGATTACTTAAGGCAAAAAACAAAAGTAGGGTGGATGGTTGGCGTATAATGCAAACGTCTAGCAACCCAAAGGTTGCATGTTCGACACTCATCACGGACAATTTTAGCTAATTAGAAACTTTGCAACTAATGGCTACTTTTTAGCTACTTTGCAACTACTTAGCATGTTAGCTAACCCTTCCCCTAACCTTAACACCTAACCCCTAGCCTAGCTAACATTAGCGACCTAGACCTAAACGTAACATATCATACTAATTGGAGTGTACCAGATGTACATTTACTACATTACGTCTACCCCCAGGTTGTGGAGGGAGGAGGAGTGGAGCTAAAGGGTTAGCCAGTAGGTTAGGTAGTTAGGTAGTAGGTTAGGCAGTTAGTTAGGTAGTAGGTTAGGTAGTTAGGTCTTCTCCAAATGGTGGTCGTTGGAGGTTATTGGAGGCTGAAGCATGGTAAGATTGGGTATTACAGTTATAGACATACTGGTGTTGACTTGAGAGAGTCTCAGTTGTCAACAACTGCCAAATTGCAGAAGAATGCCTCAATATATTGCAGTGCTGAAGGGAACAAAGTTCTTTCTAGGTCTTGTAGTGAAGTAAGTTGAGAATTTCTAGCTACGTTTTTACACCTGTAGGGCTTTTTTTATTTCAACACAAATTCATGGAAAGAATCCCAGCAATCAACAAGCCCAAACTGCAGATTTCTCAATACGTTACAGTGCTGTAGAGTACTAGTAAGAAGTGCTTGCTCTAGGGCTTGCAGAGACCTTGTGGAGGAAGTGGTGAGACACTCAACAATCCGGTGTTGGCTCTACACTTGTAGGGCTTTGGTGTCTCAACACAAATCTGTACTGTCATCTTCCTCTCTCTGCCTATGCATTATTTGGGTAGCGTTTGGAGTCAAGCTAATGCGTTTGGATCGGAGGCGAGACGGAGTAAATAGATATTAGAGCGAGATAATGAGGATGGTTTGTCAGCAGCGTTGTTTGAGCAGAGACATTGATACTTCCCTGAACCTCTCATTCTAACTGCATCAACAACTATCTACAATGATAAAGCAATCTTCCCCGTGTCTGTCAACTGATCTAGTTCCAGAACAAAACCCATCAATGAAGTCTTTGTTTCCATTGAAGGAAATGACATTTCCGTGAAGTTAAAACGCAGGAAGAGTTTACATTTCCTGTAAAAGGGCGACAAAAACTCGGAGACAAAAGTAAATTTGAAAAAATCTATGACTTTGCTCCGAACAAAAGACAAAAGAGTGAGAGGAGGAAATATGTATTTTTCATTTAGCCCAAAGCATGTTTCTCATTCGAGGCGTTTTGGAGGGAGAATGAAACCTATTCAATAATTCAGAGCTGAAATATGTTTGGGAGCAGATTGTAGTTTTTTCTTCAGACTAATGAAAGTGTGGTCCTCTGTGGACCGTGGTCCTGACGTGTGTGTGTGGTTCATCCTAGAATGCACCAGTGGTCATAGAGATTTTTTGTAAATAATCTCTGATTTACTGGGGGGGGGGGGGGGGGACACTGTTCTAAATGACAAAAATATAAATGTATGTTTCCACCTATCAGTGACACACATTCAAGGCCACTGAAACCACCAAACACCTCTGTATGTCTGCCTACACAACCCACCCACACGGTTGTGAGAAATAATTCATTCACAAAATCCCCAGCCAACCACACCAGAACACAACACTGCACTGAGATATTGAGGTAGTACTGTAATTGAAGGGAAGTGTGCTCCACTGGTCAGATGAGCCACAGATTCCTCACTATCCCACAATCTCTGTATTTAAACAACTGTAAACCCTCCAACCTGGGAGTGTTCCCATCCGTCCTATAGATGCATCCCAAATGGTTCCCTATTTAGTGCACTACGTTTGAGCAGGGCCCATTGGGATCTGGTAAAAAACCAGTGCACTATATAGGGAGTAGGGTGCCATTTGGGATGCAAACCCTAGTCGTCGTGTGCCACAGATGGATTTGTCCAATCAGTCTCTACATAACGCTCTTATTATTAAGAGTAATTAAATAAGTTAATGAGCTTGTCCTGTTTACCATGGAATAATTAAGGAGGAATTTTCCCTCATGAAGCCTAGCATTCTCCAAGTATGGTATCTGAATAAAACATGTTTCTGTATTATTTCTGAATGTTCTGTATTAAGCTTCAAGGCAGAATATTTCCATACACTCCCTCAAGTACACGATTCAAGCGAAAGGTGAAACGTCTTTGAATCCTTCAAATATTTGTTTTAATGGGGCCGTGCACTTTAAACAAACGCTAGCCTTAACCGCAAAGGAATGAATGATGTGATTGTAGGTTGATTTGTAGATTTGGTAGGCTGACAATCCCTCTGTCTGCAGTCAGGTCTCGTTCAGTGTACAGAGCGGGGTTTATGTCTCAAGTCAAGGTGAAATACAGTATTATTCTCTCCCTCATTCCCTCTATTGCTGTCTCTTGGACTCTGTTCTACTACTCTATTCATCTGTATCCTCTTTCTCTCTGTCATCTTGTTTTCTACCTTTCTCTCTTGTGCTCTGTTCTACTATTCTATTCTCTCTCGTTTTCAAGTCTTCTCTCTTGTGCTCTGTTCTACTATTCTATTCTCTCTCGTTTTCAAGTCTTCTCTCTTGTGCTCTGTTCTACTATTCTATTCTCTCTCGTTTTCAAGTCTTCTCTCTTGTGCTCTGTTCTACTATTCTATTCTCTCTCTCTCTCTCTCTGTAGTTTAAGTCTTCTCTCCTGTATTCTGTTCTACTATAATCTCTCCATCATCCTCTCTCTCCCACCCCCCTCTCTCTCTCTCTCTTCCCTCCTTCCCTCCCTCCCTTTCTTCCTGCTATCACAGGCCTCAGGGGGATAGTGAACATGTTGCTATTTTAACCTGCCACTTGATCATGTGACTATGATGTGTGGTTGACAGCGAGGGTTCCTGAACACAAGTACTACCTCCAGCACTGTGTGTGTGTGTGTGTGTGTGTGTGCGTGTGCGTGTGCGTGTGCGTGCGTGCGTGCGTGCGTGCGTGCGTGCGTGCGTGCGCTATATCCCAGTGGGCAGACCATAGCATTGATCCAGGGACGACCGGCTTACACAACACACCTGGAGTAAGATCACCTTCTCTATCTCGCTCTCCCTTTCCCCTCTCTCCCTCTATCCATCTCTCGCTCTCCCTTTCCCCTCTATCCATCTCCCTCTCTTACACAAGGCAGCCATCTTGACATAGTTTCTGTCTGTTACAGTGCCTCTAACACTTCAGTGTATCATCACTGACTCTACCCTTCTGTCTTTTGTGCTGTGTCGCTGTCAAGACATTACTGACAAACCTTGTTTCTATTTAATACATTTACCATCTGAATAAGAGAGAGAGAGAGACAAGCAAGAGAGAGACGAGAGAGACAGACAAGAGAGAGATTAGGCCGATACCCACTAGTTATCCAAATCCAGAAAATAGTTCAATTCTACAACCACCTAAAAGGAAGCGATTCCCAATCCTTCCATAACAACGCCATCACCTACAGAGAGATGAACCTGGAGAAGAGTCCCATAAGCAAACTGGTCCTGGGGCTCTGTTCACAAACACACCCCACAGAGCCCCAGGACAGCAACACAATTAGACCCAACCAAATCATGAGAAAACAAAAAGATAATTACTTGACAAATTGGAAAGAATTAACAAAACAACAGAGCAAATTAGAATACTATTTGGCCCTAAACAGAGAGTAGACAGTGGAAGAATACCTGACTACTGTGACTGACCCAAACTTAAGGAAAGCTTTGACTATGTACAGACTCAGTGAGCATAGCCTTGCTATTGAGAAAGGCCACAGTAGGCAGACCTGGCTCTCAAGAGAAGACAGGCTATGTGCACACTGCCCACAAAATGAGGTGGAAACTGAGCTGCACTTCCTAACCTCCTGCCCAATGTATGACCATATTAGAAACATGTATTTCCCTCAGATTACACAGATCAAATCAAGTTTATTTTAATCAAGTTTATTTCAAATCAAATCAAGTTTATTTTATATAGCCCTTCGTACATCAGCTAATATCTCGAAGTGCTGTACAGAAACCCAGCCTAAAACCCCAAACATCAAGCAATGCAGGTGTAGAAGCACGGCGGCTAGGAAAAACTCCCTAGAAAGGCCAAAACCTAGGAAGAAACCTAGAGAGGAACCAGGCAATGAGGGGTGGCCAGTCCTCTTCTGGCTGTGCCGGGTGGAGATTATAACAGAACATGGCCAAGATGTTCAAATGTTCATAAATGACCAGCATGGTCAAATAATAATCAGGAGTAAATGTCAGTTGGCTTTTCATAGCCGATCATTAAGAGTATCTCTACCGCTCCTGCAGTCTCTAGAGAGTTGAAAACAGCAGGTCTGGGACAGGTAGCACAGACCCACAAAGAATTTGAAAACAAACCCAAATTTGATAAACTCCCATATCTACTGGGTGAAATACCACAGTGTGCCATCACAGCAGCAATATGTGTGACCTGTTGCCACAAGAATAGGTCAACCAGTGAAGAACAAACACCATTGTAAATATCACCCATATTTATACTTATTTATTTTCCCTTTTGTACTTTATCCATTTGTACATCGTTACAATACTGTATATAGACATAATATGACATTTGTAATGTCTTGATTCTTTTGGAACTTCTGTGAGTATAATTTTTACTGTTCCTTTTTACTGTTTTTTTTCTCTCACGTTTGTATATTATCTACCTCACTTACTTTGGCAATGTTAACATATGTTTCCCATGCCAATAAAGCCCCTTGAATGGAATTGAAAGACAACTCTCACCTGAGTTGAATGAGCCCTCGTCAATGCATCTTCCTTCCAGATGAGTTCACGTATTCCTCTCGTCCCTTTAGCCTGGGTTCCCGTGGTCGTGTTTCAACCAGGGTCTGGAGCAAACTGGTGACACAGCCTACTGGTGACACAGCCTACTGGTGACACAGCCTACTGGTGACACAGCCTACTGGTGCCTACTGGTGACACAGCCTACAGGTGACACAGCCTACACGTATCACTCCTGTGTCATCAAACCCACTGGGCACAAACTGGTGACACAGCCTACACGTATCACTCCTGGGCACAAACTGGTGACACAGCCTACACGTATCACTCCTGGGCACAAACTGGTGACACAGCCTACACGTATCACTCCAAAGTAGATGATTTTCTCTCTACTCTGCATTACGGTAATGGCTGTGTTATTTGACTGGTATATTTCTCTCTACCTCTGCATTACGGTAATGGCTGTGTTGACTGGTATATTTCTCTCTACCTCTGCATTACGGTAATGGCTGTGTTATTTGACTGGTATATTTCTCTCTACCTCTGCATTACGGTAATGGCTGTGTTATTTGACTGGTATATTTCTCTCTACCTCTGCATTACGGTAAGGGCTGTGTTATTTGACTGGTATATTTCTCTCTACCTCTGCATTACGGTAATGGCTGTGTTATTTGACTGGTATTTTTCTCTCTACCTCTGCATTACGGTAATGGCTGTGTTATTTGACTGGTATATTTCTCTCTACCTCTGCATTATGGTAAGGGCTGTGTTATTTGACTGGTATATTTCTCTCTACCTCTGCATTACGGTAATGGCTGTGTTATTTGACTGGTATATTTCTCTCTACCTCTGCATTACGGTAATGGCTGTGTTATTTGACTGGTATATTTCTCTCTACCTCTGCATTACGGTAATGGCTGTGTTATTTGACTGGTATATTTCTCTCTAACTCTGCATTACGGTAATGGCTGTGTTATTTGACTGGTATATTTCTCTCTACCTCTGCATTACGGTAATGGCTGTGTTATTTGACTGGTATATTTCTCTCTACCTCTGCATTACGGTAATGGCTGTGTTATTTGACTGGTATATTTCTCTCTACCTCTGCATTACGGTAATGGCTGTGTTATTTGACTGGTATATTTCTCTCTACCTCTGCATTACAGTAATGGCTGTGTTATTTGACTGGTATATTTCTCTCTACCTCTGCATTACGGTAATGGCTGTGTTATTTGACTGGTATATTTCTCTCTACCTCTGCATTACGGTAATGGTTGTGTTATTTGACTGGTATATTTCTCTCTACCTCTGCATTACGGTAAGGGCTGTGTTGACTGGTATATTTCTCTCTACCTCTGCATTACGGTAATGGCTGTGTTATTTGACTGGTATATTTCTCTCTACCTCTGCATTACGGTAATGGCTGTGTTATTTGACTGGTATATTTCTCTCTACCTCTGCATTACGGTAAGGGCTGTGTTATTTGACTGGTATATTTCTCTCTACCTCTGCATTACGGTAATGGCTGTGTTATTTGACTGGTATTTTTCTCTCTACCTCTGCATTACGGTAATGGCTGTGTTATTTGACTGGTATATTTCTCTCTACCTCTGCATTATGGTAAGGGCTGTGTTATTTGACTGGTATATTTCTCTCTACCTCTGCATTACGGTAATGGCTGTGTTATTTGACTGGTATATTTCTCTCTACCTCTGCATTACGGTAATGGCTGTGTTATTTGACTGGTATATTTCTCTCTACCTCTGCATTACGGTAATGGCTGTGTTATTTGACTGGTATATTTCTCTCTAACTCTGCATTACGGTAATGGCTGTGTTATTTGACTGGTATATTTCTCTCTACCTCTGCATTACGGTAATGGCTGTGTTATTTGACTGGTATATTTCTCTCTACCTCTGCATTACGGTAATGGCTGTGTTATTTGACTGGTATATTTCTCTCTACCTCTGCATTACGGTAATGGCTGTGTTATTTGACTGGTATATTTCTCTCTACCTCTGCATTACGGTAAGGGCTGTGTTATTTGACTGGTATATTTCTCTCTACCTCTGCATTACGGTAATGGCTGTGTTATTTGACTGGTATTTTTCTCTCTACCTCTGCATTACGGTAATGGCTGTGTTATTTGACTGGTATATTTCTCTCTACCTCTGCATTATGGTAAGGGCTGTGTTATTTGACTGGTATATTTCTCTCTACCTCTGCATTACGGTAATGGCTGTGTTATTTGACTGGTATATTTCTCTCTAACTCTGCATTACGGTAATGGCTGTGTTATTTGACTGGTATATTTCTCTCTACCTCTGCATTACGGTAATGGCTGTGTTATTTGACTGGTATATTTCTCTCTACCTCTGCATTACGGTAATGGCTGTGTTATTTGACTGGTATATTTCTCTCTACCTCTGCATTACGGTAATGGCTGTGTTATTTGACTGGTATATTTCTCTCTACCTCTGCATTACGGTAATGGTTGTGTTATTTGACTGGTATATTTCTCTCTACCTCTGCATTACGGTAAGGGCTGTGTTATTTGACTGGTATATTTCTCTCTACCTCTGCATTACGGTAAGGGCTGTGTTATTTGACTGGTATATTTCTCTCTACCTCTGCATTACGGTAAGGGCTGTGTTATTTGACTGGTATATTTCTCTCTAACTCTGCATTACGGTAAGGGCTGTGTTATTTGACTGGTATATTTCTCTCTACCTCTGCATTACGGTAATGGCTGTGTTATTTGACTGGTATATTTCTCTCTACCTCTGCATTACGGTAAGGGCTGTGTTATTTGACTGGTATATTTCTCTCTACCTCTGCATTACGGTAATGGCTGTGTTATTTGACTGGTATATTTCTCTCTACCTCTGCATTACGGTAATGGCTGTGTTATTTGACTGGTATATTTCTCTCTACCTCTGCATTACAGTAATGGCTGTGTTATTTGACTGGTATATTTCTCTCTACCTCTGCATTACGGTAATGGCTGTGTTATTTGACTGGTATATTTCTCTCTACCTCTGCATTACGGTAATGGTTGTGTTATTTGACTGGTATATTTCTCTCTACCTCTGCATTACGGTAAGGGCTGTGTTGACTGGTATATTTCTCTCTACCTCTGCATTACGGTAATGGCTGTGTTATTTGACTGGTATATTTCTCTCTACCTCTGCATTACGGTAATGGCTGTGTTATTTGACTGGTATATTTCTCTCTACCTCTGCATTACGGTAAGGGCTGTGTTATTTGACTGGTATATTTCTCTCTACCTCTGCATTACGGTAATGGCTGTGTTATTTGACTGGTATTTTTCTCTCTACCTCTGCATTACGGTAATGGCTGTGTTATTTGACTGGTATATTTCTCTCTACCTCTGCATTATGGTAAGGGCTGTGTTATTTGACTGGTATATTTCTCTCTACCTCTGCATTACGGTAATGGCTGTGTTATTTGACTGGTATATTTCTCTCTACCTCTGCATTACGGTAATGGCTGTGTTATTTGACTGGTATATTTCTCTCTACCTCTGCATTACGGTAATGGCTGTGTTATTTGACTGGTATATTTCTCTCTAACTCTGCATTACGGTAATGGCTGTGTTATTTGACTGGTATATTTCTCTCTACCTCTGCATTACGGTAATGGCTGTGTTATTTGACTGGTATATTTCTCTCTACCTCTGCATTACGGTAATGGCTGTGTTATTTGACTGGTATATTTCTCTCTACCTCTGCATTACGGTAATGGCTGTGTTATTTGACTGGTATATTTCTCTCTACCTCTGCATTACGGTAAGGGCTGTGTTATTTGACTGGTATATTTCTCTCTACCTCTGCATTACGGTAATGGCTGTGTTATTTGACTGGTATTTTTCTCTCTACCTCTGCATTACGGTAATGGCTGTGTTATTTGACTGGTATATTTCTCTCTACCTCTGCATTATGGTAAGGGCTGTGTTATTTGACTGGTATATTTCTCTCTACCTCTGCATTACGGTAATGGCTGTGTTATTTGACTGGTATATTTCTCTCTACCTCTGCATTACGGTAATGGCTGTGTTATTTGACTGGTATATTTCTCTCTACCTCTGCATTACGGTAATGGCTGTGTTATTTGACTGGTATATTTCTCTCTAACTCTGCATTACGGTAATGGCTGTGTTATTTGACTGGTATATTTCTCTCTACCTCTGCATTACGGTAATGGCTGTGTTATTTGACTGGTATATTTCTCTCTACCTCTGCATTACGGTAATGGCTGTGTTATTTGACTGGTATATTTCTCTCTACCTCTGCATTACGGTAATGGCTGTGTTATTTGACTGGTATATTTCTCTCTACCTCTGCATTACGGTAATGGTTGTGTTATTTGACTGGTATATTTCTCTCTACCTCTGCATTACGGTAAGGGCTGTGTTATTTGACTGGTATATTTCTCTCTACCTCTGCATTACGGTAAGGGCTGTGTTATTTGACTGGTATTTTTCTCTCTACCTCTGCATTACGGTAATGGCTGTGTTATTTGACTGGTATATTTCTCTCTACCTCTGCATTACGGTAAGGGCTGTGTTATTTGACTGGTATATTTCTCTCTACCTCTGCATTACGGTAATGGCTGTGTTATTTGACTGGTATATTTCTCTCTACCTCTGCATTACGGTAAGGGCTGTGTTATTTGACTGGGATTTTTCTCTCTTAGCACTCTTCAAACCCTCACTAAATGTGCTTGTGCAGTCGGTGTAATGGGTTTTGCAGCATAATGGTGAGAGAATGAAGAATCGTTCATCGTTATCCTTTTTGTTGATTCTGTTGTGTTTCTCAGGCATTGAGAGGAAGTCGACCTCTTGTGTGTGTACTTACCACCTTGTGTGTAATGGCATTTGGTGGCGTCATGCTCTCGTGTTTATGTGAGAACGCCGTGTTCGATTACTGTCGGAAGCTGTAAGTGCTGATTGTTTGTGTGTTAGCCGTAAGCTTGTGCACACACACATTCACACACACTCACCTTCCAAGAATATAGTAAAAAAGTCACAGAAACTGGAGAGAGATGGAGAAAGAGAGGGATGGATGGAGATAGGGATGGATGAGAGGGGGATGAGAGAGGGAGGGATGGATGGATGGAGATGAGAGAGGGAGGGAGGGCGGGAGGGAGGGATCGATACAGGGATGAGAGAGGGATGGATAGGGTGGATAGAGGGATGAGGGAGGCATGGATGATAGAGGGATGAGAGGGGGATGGATGGATAGAGGGATGAGAGAGGGATCGATGGATAGAGGGATGAGAGAGGGATGGATGGATAGAGGGATGAGAGAGGGATCGATTGATAGAGGGAGGGATGGAGAGAGGGATGAGAGAGGGAGGGATGGAGAGAGGGATGAGAGAGGGATGGATGGATAGAGGGATGTGAGAGAGGGAAAGAGGTTGACACACAGAGAACTGTGTATGCTCTCCTGTCCTCTCCTCTTCCACCTTGTTCGTAAAATCCCTTTCTGGAACTGACAGCACACACCACAGGGTGGTAACCTCGTCGCCAACATAACCGCCCCCCTCTCCCCTAGGGCTGGCCAACACATCCGGAGCACTGTCAAGGCATACATGGTGCCAGTGCAGAACACACACACACTCCCTCCTCAAACCCCCTGGCTTGCATGTCGTTGGCAGTCACTTCCAGAGACATGGAGGTACCCACAGGATATGCCCATAAAGAGAGAGAACCCCTCCACACACACACACACACACACACACACACACACACACACACACACACACACACACACACACACACACACACACACACACACACACACACACACACACACACACACACACACACACTTTCATACCCTTTCTCTCCCCGATAGTGACAGAACACAGCCAAGACGTCTTGTTCTTCTTCCCATCCAGTTTTACTCTTCACCACACACTGTCCTTACCCTCCTCGCACTTGTTCCATCCCACCAGTCTTCCACCCTAACCCCCCTCCTTGAATGTATTTGGCAGTTATTCCTGGGGATGTAGATGTTCCCTTCGGTACCTAAACCCCCATCTTACCCACCCTATCGGGAAGTACTGGAACGGCTCAGGGTGGTGTTGTTATGCAGAGGCTGGCGTGTTGCTACCTCTGGCACAATTCACTGAGTCTCTGTTTCTTACCACCTAACTTTTTACTCAGCCCTGTCTATGCCATCAGTCACTTTGAGCTGGCATTGATGCAAGGACATTTCCCTCGTCTGTCTGTGTGAAATAGGGAGTCCGTGTTTACTCAGAGACGTCCAGATCATAATTAAAAGGACATGAATTTGACAACGGACCCATTTAGATGTATTGTATTAACAGATGTGCTAGCCTGGAGGTCAGTGTCTCGGCATGCACTGTGTGCTAATGGAGCTAGCTATGCTAGCAGAATCAGTGATGAGGCATCTGGCCTTCTCAGAGACAGACGGATAGAGCATGAGATTGGGGCCTGGTTCCAATTCTGTAGATACGTGGCTGTCCTTCCTTCCTTGAAGTAGCTCATGTCATGTGACATGGATACTTTTATTCCTAGTTGATTAGGTCAGTGGGAGATTTTGCAGGTGTCCTGATGCTATTGGACGGTTAGATAGTACACGTGTCCTGATGCTATGAGAGGTTAGATAGTACAGGTGTCCTGATGCTATGAGAGGTTAGATAGTACAGGTGTCCTGATGCTATGAGAGGTTAGATAGTACAGGTGTCCTGATGCTATGAGAGGTTAGATAGTACAGGTGTCCTGATGCTATGAGAGGTTAGACAGGTGTCCTGATGCTATGAGAGGTTAGATAGTACAGGTGTCCTGATGCTATGAGAGGTTAGATAGTACAGGTGTCCTGATGCTATTGGAGGGTTAGACAGGTGTCCTGATGCTATTGGACGGTTAGATAGTACACGTGTCCTGATGCTATGAGAGGTTAGATAGTACAGGTGTCCTGATGCTATGAGAGGTTAGACAGGTGTCCTGATGCTATGAGAGGTTAGTCAGGTGTCCTGATGCTATGAGAGGTTAGTCAGGTGTCCTGATGCTATGAGAGGTTAGTCAGGTGTCCTGATGCTATGAGAGGTTAGTCAGGTGTCCTGATGCTATGAGAGGTTAGATAGTACAGGTGTCCTGATGCTATGAGAGGTTAGACAGGTGTCCTGATGCTATGAGAGGTTAGTCAGGTGTCCTGATGCTATGAGAGGTTAGTCAGGTGTCCTGATGCTATGAGAGGTTAGACAGGTGTCCTGATGCTATGAGAGGTTAGATAGTACAGGTGTCCTGATGCTATGAGAGGTTAGATAGTACAGGTGTCCTGATGCTATGAGAGGTTAGATAGTACAGGTGTCCTGATGCTATGAGAGGTTAGATAGTACAGGTGTCCTGATGCTATGAGAGGTTAGATAGTACAGGTGTCCTGATGCTATGAGAGGTTAGATAGTACAGGTGTCCTGATGCTATGAGAGGTTAGATAGTACAGGTGTCCTGATGCTATGAGAGGTTAGATAGTACAGGTGTCCTGATGCTATGAGAGGTTAGATAGTACAGGTGTCCTGATGCTATGAGAGGTTAGATAGTACAGGTGTCCTGATGCTATGAGAGGTTAGATAGTACAGGTGTCCTGATGCTATGAGAGGTTAGATAGTACAGGTGTCCTGATGCTATGAGAGGTTAGATAGTACAGGTGTCCTGATGCTATGAGAGGTTAGATAGTACAGGTGTCCTGATGCTATGAGAGGTTAGATAGTACAGGTGTCCTGATGCTATGAGAGGTTAGACAGGTGTCCTGATGCTATGAGAGGTTAGATAGTACAGGTGTCCTGATGCTATGAGAGGTTAGATAGTACAGGTGTCCTGATGCTATGAGAGGTTAGATAGTACAGGTGTCCTGATGCTATGAGAGGTTAGATAGTACAGGTGTCCTGATGCTATGAGAGGTTAGATAGTACAGGTGTCCTGATGCTATGAGAGGTTAGATAGTACAGGTGTCCTGATGCTATGAGAGGTTAGATAGTACAGGTGTCCTGATGCTATGAGAGGTTAGATAGTACAGGTGTCCTGATGCTATGAGAGGTTAGATAGTACAGGTGTCCTGATGCTATGAGAGGTTAGATAGTACAGGTGTCCTGATGCTATGAGAGGTTAGATAGTACAGGTGTCCTGATGCTATGAGAGGTTAGATAGTACAGGTGTCCTGATGCTATGAGAGGTTAGATAGTACAGGTGTCCTGATGCTATGAGAGGTTAGATAGTACAGGTGTCCTGATGCTATGAGAGGTTAGTCAGGTGTCCTGATGCTATGAGAGGTTAGTCAGGTGTCCTGATGCTATGAGAGGTTAGTCAGGTGTCCTGATGCTATGAGAGGTTAGATAGTACAGGTGTCCTGATGCTATGAGAGGTTAGATAGTACAGGTGTCCTGATGCTATGAGAGGTTAGTCAGGTGTCCTGATGCTATGAGAGGTTAGTCAGGTGTCCTGATGCTATGAGAGGTTAGTCAGGTGTCCTGATGCTATGAGAGGTTAGATAGTACAGGTGTCCTGATGCTATGAGAGGTTAGATAGTACAGGTGTCCTGATGCTATGAGAGGTTAGATAGTACAGGTGTCCTGATGCTATGAGAGGTTAGATAGTACAGGTGTCCTGATGCTATGAGAGGTTAGTCAGGTGTCCTGATGCTATGAGAGGTTAGATAGTACAGGTGTCCTGATGCTATGAGAGGTTAGATAGTACAGGTGTCCTGATGCTATGAGAGGTTAGATAGTACAGGTGTCCTGATGCTATGAGAGGTTAGATAGTACAGGTGTCCTGATGCTATGAGAGGTTAGATAGTACAGGTGTCCTGATGCTATGAGAGGTTAGTCAGGTGTCCTGATGCTATGAGAGGTTAGTCAGGTGTCCTGATGCTATGAGAGGTTAGTCAGGTGTCCTGATGCTATGAGAGGTTAGATAGTACAGGTGTCCTGGAAAACATTGTCTCTCCATCTTTGCTGATCCTTCTTGTTCTTAACATAAACTGAGAGTAGTTATGAGGTCCCAGGACGCCAACGATAAATTACATACAGAATTATAATATTCATGAAATGTAAGCACAGCTGTCAAATTCCAACCAATTTTTGTGTCCCTAACAGAAAAAAGTTAAGTACAGAATAAAGTGCCATAGGCGATAGTTACCTAAGTTACCTTACGTTGATGGTGCAGTTTTAGGAATAACTCTCATTGTTTTTTAACTCAGCAGTTTTCCATTTTATTTGTATTGAGGTAGCAACAGGCTATGATATTAAGTGATCATTGGCTGACACTGGCTCAGCATTAAGCTCACTGGCTGGCATTTACATAAATAGTAACATCTACAGACCAGTCTGTTGCCACGGCAACACCAGGTGATTCTCCACGGCAACCTCCTTCCACACTGCAGCTTTGTCATGAACCTCCCCACCCTTGGATTAAGGCCCCGCCCCTCTTCTCCCCCGCATTGATCCTAGTTTGACAGGAGTAACAGAAACTCTATTTGGACAACACACACATATCCACACAAACACACACAAAGACACATAAACACATGCACACACACGCACACAGCACATTCATTAACACCACATACAGAACCCTCACATTAATACATACATTTAAAAAAATACATGGCTATGCCATTGAAACACGACACTTGTACCTCACACACCTTTGCAAAGCTCCTACACACACACACACACAACCCATGTCTAATCTGTTCCCCCTGTTACAGCAGCCGGACACGTGCGTGCGTGCGTGCACACACACACACACACAACAACAAAAAAACATGTCTAATCTGTTCCCCCTGTTACAGCAGCCGGACGCACGCACACACACACATGTCTGTTTGTGTGTGTATGTGAGAGTGTAGGCCTAATATCCATGTCTGTTTGTATGTGTATGTGAGTGTGAGAGTGTAGGCCTAATATCCATGTCTGTTTGTGTGTGTATGTGAGTGTGAGAGTGTAGGCCTAATATCCATGTCTGTTTGTGTGTGTATGTGAGTGTGAGAGTGTAGGCCTAATATCCATGTCCAGACAGGCTAATGGAATCGGGGAGCGGTAGGGAGAGTATAGTATTGTCACTGCTAATAGACTTAGGAGTTTATCATGCTTTTCATCGCCGGAGAAGAGCGAAAAACATCACAGCCACAAACACGCATTAAAGTCAAATTAGATAAGCGCCTCTGTGTCTGTCGCCACTGCTTTACTGCCGGTAGCAGAGGAAAAGAAGCTTTTATATTACCTATTAAAGCACACGGACTGTTTGTTCTGTTCTGGAGATGTTACCCTGTCAACAATTTCCCAAGCTAAGCCTATGATTACAGACAAGTTTGGATGAGCTCTTGTTTCCTGGAAACAATCCATGGCAACGGCCACCCCATAATTCTCCCCAAAAACATGGCCTCTCGTGTGTTTTGTTGATGTTGTTTGGTTTTGTCTGTTTAACGCCAAAGCAACGAATTAAGGCCAATTTGTTGATATTTGTGGATGTTTCCACTCTCAATACCCGATGCTTCCGAACTGCCAAGGTCTATTTTCCCTGTGATTCCCTGACATTAAAGCCAACCGCGTCGACTGCCCCATGCCATTTCATATCCATATATTAGCCTTTACGTGATTGATTGAATTATTTCATTATTTGTGGTTAATCTCCTAAAACTGCCCGCAGGTTGGCTGGATCGGAATTACTCGGCGGAGTATAGCTAATTACCTTACATTAGCATATGCAAATGAGGGATGTTATCTTGTGTACAAAATGTTGCTTGTGGTAAACACTGAGCTAATGACTAGCTGTTTAAATGGTACTAATTGCATATTGTTTAAAGAGATGCGCATTTTTAGAATATCTTAAATCACAGGAAGGATGGGAGGTGTTGATATAGTTCCATCTTGGTTGTTGTTTAGTCTTTATGGTCAAACAGCCTGCGTCTTTGTTGAGGGGGACAAAAGATGTGTTCTGGACTTGAAACAAGGACCTGGGCCTGCATCCTAAATGGCACCCTATTCCTTGTATAGTGCACGACTTTTGACCAGAGCCCTATGGCATGCCCCATGTACCCTGGTCAAAACAAGTGCACTAAATGGGGAATGGGGTGCCATTTAGGATGCAGGCTGGGTGCCATTGTGCTGGACAATGTGAAGTCATAAAGGTTATTTTACCGATCTCTCTCTCCACTGTCATTCATCTTAACTATATACCATCCAGTGTGTCTGTCTCCTCTGTCATTCATCTTAACTATATACCATCCAGTGTGTCTGTCTCCTCTGTCATTCATCTTAACTATACACCATCCAGTGTGTCTGTCTCCTCTGTCATTCATCTTAACTATATACCATCCAGTGTGTCTCTCTCCTCTGTCATTCATCTTAACTATACACCATCCAGTGTGTCTGTCTCCTCTGTCATTCATCTTAACTATATACCATCCAGTGTGTCTGTCTCCTCTGTCATTCATCTTAACTATACACCATCCAGTGTGTCTGTCTCCTCTGTCATTCATATTAACTATATACCATCCAGTGTGTCTGTCTCCTCTGTCATTCATCTTAACTATATACCATCCAGTGTGTCTGTCTCCTCTGTCATTCATATTAACTATATACCATCCAGTGTGTCTGTCTCCTCTGTCATTCATCTTAACTATATACCATCCAGTGTGTCTGTCTCCTCTGTCATTCATCTTAACTATACACCATCCAGTGTGTCTCTCTCCACTGTCATTCATCTTAACTATATACCATCCAGTGTGTCTGTCTCCTCTGTCATTCATCTTAACTATAAACCATCCAGTGTGTCTCTCTCCTCTGTCATTCATCTTAACTATATACCATCCAGTGTGTCTGTCTCCTCTGTCATTCATCTTAACTACATACCATCCAGTGTGTCTGTCTCCTCTGTCATTCATCTTAACTACATACCATCCAGTGTGTCTCTCTCCTCTGTCATTCATCTTAACTATATACCATCCAGTGTGTCTCTCTCCTCTGTCATTCATCTTAACTATATACCATCCAGTGTGTCTGTCTCCTCTGTCATTCATCTTAACTACATACCATCCAGTGTGTCTGTCTCCTCTGTCATTCATCTTAACTATATACCATCCAGTGTGTCTGTCTCCTCTGTCATTCATCTTAACTATATACCATCCAGTGTGTCTCTCTCCTCTGTCATTCATCTTAACTATATACCATCCAGTGTGTCTGTCTCCTCTGTCATTCATATTAACTATATACCATCCAGTGTGTCTGTCTCCTCTGTCATTCATCTTAACTATACACCATCCAGTGTGTCTGTCTCCTCTGTCATTCATATTAACTATATACCATCCAGTGTGTCTGTCTCCTCTGTCATTCATCTTAACTATATACCATCCAGTGTGTCTGTCTCCTCTGTCATTCATATTAACTATATACCATCCAGTGTGTCTCTCTCCTCTGTCATTCATCTTAACTATATACCATCCAGTGTGTCTGTCTCCTCTGTCATTCATCTTAACTATACACCATCCAGTGTGTCTCTCTCCACTGTCATTCATCTTAACTATATACCATCCAGTGTGTCTGTCTCCTCTGTCATTCATCTTAACTATAAACCATCCAGTGTGTCTCTCTCCTCTGTCATTCATCTTAACTATATACCATCCAGTGTGTCTGTCTCCTCTGTCATTCATCTTAACTACATACCATCCAGTGTGTCTGTCTCCTCTGTCATTCATCTTAACTACATACCATCCAGTGTGTCTCTCTCCTCTGTCATTCATCTTAACTATATACCATCCAGTGTGTCTCTCTCCTCTGTCATTCATCTTAACTATATACCATCCAGTGTGTCTGTCTCCTCTGTCATTCATCTTAACTACATACCATCCAGTGTGTCTGTCTCCTCTGTCATTCATCTTAACTATATACCATCCAGTGTGTCTGTCTCCTCTGTCATTCATCTTAACTATATACCATCCAGTGTGTCTCTCTCCTCTGTCATTCATCTTAACTATATACCATCCAGTGTGTCTGTCTCCTCTGTCATTCATCTTAACTATATACCATCCAGTGTGTCTCTCTCCACTGTCATTCATCTTAACTATATACCATCCAGTGTGTCTGTCTCCTCTGTCATTCATCTTAACTATATACCATCCAGTGTGTCTCTCTCCACTGTCATTCATCTTAACTATATACCATCCAGTGTGTCTCTCTCCACTGTCATTCATCTTAACTATATACCATCCAGTGTGTCTGTCTCCTCTGTCATTCATCTTAACTATAAACCATCCAGTGTGTCTGTCTCCTCTCTGCTTATGAAACCTCCTCCAATAGGGCCGCTATGTAATTCAAACGAATGGTTGGGCCATCAAGGCCACCTACGCAACACCTCTGTGCACACACACACACACACACACACGCACACACGCACGCACGCACGCACGCACGCACACACGCACACAGAAATATGCACTGACACAGAAATGCACTATGCACAAAGTCACTTTATGCATTTACACCGAGCACAATTTATCTTTCACATGCGGTATATCGTACACATACGTATATATGTGGACATACACACATATACACACACATGCACACACGCACAATCAGACTCATGCACTCACACAGTCACACACAAACACAGAGAGAGAGAGAGAGACAAAGTGCGTCACCAGCAGTGTTGTGTAGTGTCCTGAACCCCCTGGCCTCAGTGTCTCTGTCGTCACAGTTCCCTAGAGGGGCCTGGGGCTGACCTGTCCAGTCTACACACTGTAACACACACACACACAAGACATACACACACACACACACACACACACACACACACACACACACACACACACACACACACACACACACACACACACACACACACACACACACACACACACACACACACACACACACACACACACACACACACACACACACACACACACACACACACACACACTCAGGTTTAAAAGGTCAGTGCCCCTGTTGTATGACCTGATGTAATTGTTCTGTCATAGTGGTGGTGACCTCCGTCAGTCCAAATGATGTCATATTGATGTTGAGAGAATGGTCTTACTTTGTGTGGGTGTCTGCTTGTGCGACTGAGTGTGTGCATACACGCGTGTGTGTGAGTTTGTGTGTGTGTGTGTGTGCATGCACGTGTGTGTGTGTCTCCCAGTGTGTGTGTCTCCCAGTGTGTGTGTGTGTGTGTGTGTGTGTGTGTGTGTGTGTGTGTGTGTGTGTGTGTGTGTGTGTGTGTGTGTGTGTGTGTGTGTGTGTGTGTGTGTGTGTGTGTGTGTGTGTGTGTGTGTGTGTGTGAGAGAGTGTGTGTGCGTGTGCATGCACATGGGTGTGTGTGCTTTTGCGTGTCCTAGTGTGTGTGTCTCCTAATGTGTGACTGTGTGTCTCTAAGTCATCCGGTGGACCTCTTACAGAAAAGACTCAATCATTTCATCAGGGCATAGAGGACACTCACCTTATCTAGCGCTGTAGGGAACAGGCTGGCGGGAAACTCAACTGAGATCATTATTCTCTTACAGGTATTCACATCCAGAAACATCCATTACAGTTATTCTAGTTTGAGTAGAAGTGGATTTCACTGCATTGCCTTCACTCATCAAGTCAGATCAGTGACTACCTCAAAGAAGGATTTCAAACTATTGTAACAGGGCCCTATAATGTACCATTATACCTGCAAAAACGTTATACCTGCAAAAACGTATACCTGCTGTTTTTACAAATGATCCTGGATCAGCTTGGTTTCACGGCTCTGAATAGTCAAGGCTTGACCTGGTATCAGCTGATCCCAATTCAGTTGTTAAAATGGGCTGCAGTGTGCAGTTCTCTGCTGCCCACCTGTTCTGAGTAACCAGGCGTGCCGGATATCTCCATGTCTGGAATGTTCAATGTTCCGGTCTGGAAGTTACCTACCTCCAGGGAAGTATCTGTCTTTCCTGCTGAAGGGCCTTCCTCCTCCCTGCCTCTTTTCTCACTTACCTCTCTCTCTCTCTCTCTCTCTCTCTCTCTCTGTCTCTGTCTCTGTCTCTGTCTCTCTCTGTCTCTCTCTCACTGTCTATGTCTCTCACTGTCTATGTCTCTCTCTCTCTCTCTCTCTCTCTCTCTCTCTCTCTCTCTCTCTCTCTCTCTCTCTCTCTGTCTCTGTCTGTCTGTCTCTCTCTGTCTGTCTCTCTCTCTCTCTGTCTCTGTCTCTGTCTCTCTCTCCATCCCCCTCTCTCTCTCTCTATCACTTCCTCTCTGTGGGTCTGACATGCTGACCAAACCGGCAACGCCAATGCGTCTGTGTGCATCCTCGCGCGCATGTTGATTTTGTCTAACCCCACAAGACACGCAGGTTAAAATTCCAAAATCAACCGTGAACCAACTATATTCATTTGGGGACAGGTTAAAACACACATATATTTATGGACATACAGCTATCTTGCTATTGCTAGCTAATTTGTCCTGGGAGATAAACATTGGGTTGTTATTTTACCTGAAATGCACAAGGTCCTTTATTTAGCTCGATCTTTGAAGAATTTTGACCTATTTTGAGTCACACAAAATCGTGTGTTCTCTACTCCGACAATTAATCCACAGATAAAAATGGAAAACATAGTTTGTTTTTAGTTCGTTCTCTTTGATTAATCTCTCCCCGCTCATCTTTCTTCTTCTTCTGTGGACTTTATATGTCGGTTGGCAACCAACTTTAAGGGGCATTACCGCCACCAACTGGACTGGTGTGGACCTCAGTTCATCTTTCAAACACCAACGTGGGTATACAGTATGCTGGTAAAAAGCGATGGGAGAGGTGGGACTTGCAGAGCGTCAAGCATATGAAATAGAACCAAGTTCTTATTGAATAACATGTATGTGTACATTTATTTTGCAGCGCTCAAGAACCCACAAACTGGGGGTTCTTGATCATGTTCACCCAGAACCTCAGAGGTAGGCTATAGAGGAGAGACAGAGAGAGTTAGGGAATATCATGTCATCCTGCAGGTAATGAATGCGGCCGAGTTGTAGATTCCAGCAGCCTGAGGTGGAGAATGTCTTGTGTGGGCTATTCCAGGTGCTGGCTAGGGAACCTTTCTGTCCTCTTGTCATTTGGGTGGGTGGAGGAGGGGGGGAGACTTATTTTGGAGCACTCTGGAGAGGTATCTAATTGGCCTCCCATGGAGATGGTTACCTCTCTCTCTCTGTGTGTGTGTGTGTGTGTGTGTGTGTGTGTGTGTGTGTGTGTGTGTGTGTGTGTGTGTGTGTGTGTGTGTGTGTGTGTGTGTGTGTGTGTGTGTGTGTATCTTCTTGTCTTCTACCTCCTCTTCCGTGATTGCAGGGCCATGCTGTGTGGAACACAGACTGGACTGCTTTGTCCTCTGTGCTGGGAAAGCTCCCATCAGACCACCCGCGCTGTGCTGAAATATACTTCAGGAACACGGCATTAAATATGCATGAGGTGTGTTTGTATGAGTAGGGGAAAATAGGGGAATGTGTGTGTGGTTCACGTGTATGCACTGTGTTTGTGAGTGTGTGTGTGGTTCACGTGTATGCACTGTGTTTGTGAGTGTGTGTTTGGTTCACGTGTATGCACTATGTTTGTGAGTGTGTGTTTGGTTCACGTGTATGCACTGTGTTTGTGAGTGTGTGTTTGGTTCACGTGTATGCACTGTGTTTGTGAGTGTGTGTGTGTGTGTATCAGAGAGGCTGGTGGGAGGAGCTATAGGAGGACATGCTCATTGTACTGGCTGGAATGGAATAAATGGAACCACATGAAACCACATGTTTGACTCTGTTCCATTAATTCTATTCCATTAGAGTCTGTTCTTCTATAGCTCCTCCCACCAGCCTCCTCTGGTGTGTATTGTGTTAGTGTGTGTTAGTGTGTGTATGTGTCGGAGAGGGGTCGACGGAGGTGGTGTGACACAGAGTGACTCTGTGTCCTTTGGTTTCCTCCTAAGTATCATGGCGCCCTTTTGGGGGATTTCTGGCAGGTGCTGCGGTTCGTTTCCAGGACTGGAAAGAGGCTGTATGGTGCATTACTCCTCACTAGTGGGTGGGCCTACAGAACTTTGGGTGCCCCCCCATTTAAAAAAAAAATAAAGTACAGTTTTACAGCTAATCTCATGCTATTCTACACATTTTGCTATGAGGCTGAGAGAAAATGTTGCTGTTTTAAAGCAAATGTCCTGCAATTCTACACATTTTGCCAAGAGGCAGAGAGGAAAATGTACAGTTTTAGAACTTATCTCATGCTATTCTACACATTTTGCCATGAAGCTGAGAGAAAATCAGTCATATTCGTGCCTTGTTAGGGGTGTGGCTTTCAGTTAGTTATTTTTGGTAACCCATCCCGTGAGAGTGAATGTCATTCCGGGTCATCTATTCTGTTATATTTAACCCAGTGCACTGCTTGCTATGAATTATATCTGATGGTGTTTGCATGTTTAGGTAAAATAAAACAAAGAGCATATAAAAAGAATACTAAAATGTTGTTGTTGCTCAATATGAATGGGTGGTCCTGGCTTCCTAGTTGGTGGGCCCATCCGTGCCTATGCCCAAGTTATGCCTGAGTGTTTATCTGGGAACTCTCTGATTTGAGGGGTTGAACAGCTGGTGGGCACTTTGTATGTCTGCTTTCTCTCTCTTCATCTCTCTCTCTCTGTCTGGGGTGAGTCCAGAGGTGGAAAAAGTACCCAATTGTCATACTTAAGTAAAAGTAAAGACACCTTAATAGAAATGACTCAAGTAAAAGTGAAAGTTACCCAGTAAAATACTACTTGAGTAAAAGTCTAAAAGTGTTTGGTTTTAAATATACTAAAAGTATAAATCATTTCAAGTCCCTTTAGTTTATTAGTAAATATTTTATTAACTCTATTTCTTGAGCTGCACTGTTTGTATAAGAGCTTGTAAGTAAGCATTTCACGGTAAGGTCTACACCTGTTGTATTCAGCGCATGTGACAAATAATATTTGATTTGATTTGATATTCATCAAATCAGACGGCACCATTTTATTAAAAAAATATATATATGTGTTTTACGACTAGCCAGGGGCAATCTCCAACACTCAGACATCATTTACAAATGAAGTATGTGTGTTTAGTGAGTCCGCCAGATTAGAGGCAGTAGGGATGACTAGGGATGTTCTCTTGATAAATGCCTGAATTGGACCATTTAACTGTCCTGCTAAGCATTCAAAATGTAACCAGTACTTTTGGGTATCAGGAAAAATGTATGGAGTAAAAATAACATTATTTTCTTTGGGAATGTAGTGAAGTAAAAGTTGTCAAAAATATAAATAGTAAAGTACAGATACCCCCAAAAACGACTTAAGTCATACTTTTACTTCAGTACGTTACACCACTGGGTGAGTCCTACATGACTTGGCACATTGCGGTTCCATAAGGATGTGTTTTAGGTGACTTGATGTTCTCTAAAAAATGGTCTGTCATTTTGAGGGGTAGCTAAGGATGATGGCCACCTTTTCCCCTTCCCAAAAGAATACAAATACGAGTGTCTGAGGGTTTTAACTCCTCCATTGTACTTGACTGATGAATTAAGGTCACTAATTAATAAATTACTCCACTCACCTGGTTGTCTAGGTCTTAATTGAAAGGAAAAAACAAAAACCAGCAGACACTAGGCCCTCGATTGAATGAGTTTGCCCCCCCCCTGTACTAAGCATTATTGACTGATTAGCCAAGAGTAGGGGAAATAACATTTTACAAACATAATCGGCACCAACGCTGTTTAATTTCAGGTTGCATACACATTTACTGCCTTAACAAAGACATTGTGAAAAGTAACTGCCGCTACGATAATTATCTCTGTAATATGGTGAGTAATATGTTTTTGTTCAGCACTGTTTTGCAGACAGAAAGAGTTGTTCCAAGAGGACATCATCAATCACTAATTATAATGGGTATCAGAATGTCTGTGCTTTATTTGTGAATTAAGGTTGTTACCAACATCGAGGGCCCACAGTCAGTTATGCCAAGCCACAGGATAGCCTGCCAAGGGGGCAGGCGAATCACATCTTCTCACATTTTCAGCCAACCTTACATAAATGATTAATGAGCTTTTTAATCTCAGTATCTAGCATGAGCTTTCACCTACCGCATTGCTGTCATAACATGGTCAACCGAGATTCGAATTGAAAAAGGCTTTTGACTTAGTTACACCAATCTTACTTTAACAGTCCTGGCTCTTGAAAACCATGTTTAGTTCGATCTTTCCTTAGAAAGACCTTTGAAATGTTTAAAATGGCAGAATAGAGATTGTTTTCCTGGGAAAGGGCTGTAGTCAGCCGGGCTCCACACCGACCATTCAGCCCCTAGGAACGGAAGTAATTGCCATGGTTACTCTGAAAAAGCGAATGCAATTCCACCTTTTTGTTCCTGTGTCTGTGTAATCACTGTCGGAGAGATGTTTTGACATGACCCTCCCTCTCTCTGGGCTCTCCTTCGTCTTTAAAATCCTTATTAACATTTTGGGGATTCGTGTCACGTCTACAAGTGCTACTGTACTTCTCTGCTTAGCTGTTGTAAAAAAAAAAATCCCTGCAGTTTTGTGAGACTATATTTAGAAATGCGTCTTTGCGAAGACTTTAACTGGTCAGTTCAGCTACTCTACATGGCACAGTGTGACTATTGTGGCCAGTCAGTATTCAACCTTGGTGGATGCTTCAAGGTTGTGTGCTCCTCTCCTCTCAAAGAAGGGAGCACGCCTCTTTCTTTGTCCACCTAATATATTCTTCCTTTGTGCTTTCCTATAGTCACTCTTTGTCAACCTATACATGTTCTCTCTGTGCATCTATATGTTCTCTGCTTTGTGGGGACAAGAGCTATTTTATACCTATATGTTCTCTGCTTTGTGGGGACAAGGGCTATTTTATACCTATATGTTCTCTGCTTTGTGGGGACAAGGGCTATTTTACATTTACATTTACATTTAAGTCATTTAGCAGACGCTCTTATCCAGAGCGACTTACAAATTGGTGCATTCACCTTATGATATCCAGTGGAACAACCACTTTACAATAGTGCATCTAACTCTTTTAAGGGGGGGGGGGTTAGAAAGATTACTTTATCCTATCCTAGGTATTCCTTAAAGAGGTGGGGTTTCAGGTGTCTCCGGAAGGTGGTGATTGACTCCGCTGACCTGGCGTCGTGAGGGAGTTTGTTCCACCATTGGGGTGCCAGAGCAGCGAACAGTTTTGACTGGGCTGAGCGGGAACTGTACTTCCTCAGAGGTAGGGAGGCGAGCAGGCCAGAGGTGGATGAACGCAGTGCCCTTGTTTGGGTGTAGGGCCTGATCAGAGCCTGAAGGTACGGAGGTGCCGTTCCCCTCACAGCTCCGTAGGCAAGCACCATGGTCTTGTAACGGATGCGAGCTTCAACTGGAAGCCAGTGGAGAGAGCGGAGGAGCGGGGTGACGTGAGAGAACTTGGGAAAGTTGAACACCAGACGGGCTGCGGCGTTCTGGATGAGTTGTAGGGGTTTAATGGCACAGGCAGGGAGCCCAGCCAACAGCGAGTTGCAGTAATCCAGACGGGAGATGACAAGTGCCTGGATTAGGACCTGCGCCGCTTCCTGCGTGAGGCAGGGTCGTACTCTGCGAATGTTGTAGAGCATGAACCTACAGGAACGGGTCACCGCCTTGATGTTAGTTGAGAACGACAGGGTGTTGTCCAGGATCACGCCAAGGTTCTTAGCACTCTGGGAGGAGGACACAATGGAGTTGTCAACCGTGATGGCGAGATCATGGAACGGGCAGTCCTTCCCCGGGAGGAAGAGCAGCTCCGTCTTGCCGAGGTTCAGCTTGAGGTGGTGATCCGTCATCCACACTGATATGTCTGCCAGACATGCAGAGATGCGATTCACCACCTGGTTATCAGAGGGGGGAAAGGAGAAGATTAATTGTGTGTCGTCTGCATAGCAATGATAGGAGAGACCATGTGAGGATATGACAGAGCCAAGTGACTTGGTGTATAGCGAGAATAGGAGAGGGCCTAGAACAGAGCCCTGGGGGACACCAGTGGTGAGAGCACGTGGTGCGGAGACAGATTATCGCCACGCCACCTGGTAGGAGCGACCTGTCAGGTAGGACGCAATCCAAGCGTGGGCCGCGCCGGAGATGCCCAGCTCGGAGAGGGTGGAGAGGAGGATCTGATGGTTCACAGTATCAAAGGCAGCCGATAGGTCTAGAAGGATGAGAGCAGAGGAGAGAGAGTTAGCTTTAGCAGTGCGGAGCGCCTCCGTGACACAAAGAAGAGCAGTCTCAGTTGAATGACTAGTCTTGAAACCTGACTGATTTGGATCAAGAAGGTCATTCTGAGAGAGATAGCAGGAGAGCTGGCCAAGGACGGCACGTTCAAGAGTTTTGGAGAGAAAAGAAAGAAGGGATACTGGTCTGTAGTTGTTGACATCGGAGGGATCGAGTGTAGGTTTTTTCAGAAGGGGTGCAACTCTCGCTCTCTTGAAGACGGAAGGGACGTAGCCAGCGGTCAAGGATGAGTTGATGAGCGAGGTGAGGTAAGGGAGAAGGTCTCCGGAAATGGTCTGGAGAAGAGAGGAGGGGATAGGGTCAAGCGGGCAGGTTGTTGGGCGGCCGGCCGTCACAAGACGCGAGATTTCATCTGGAGAGAGAGGGGAGAAAGAGGTCAAAGCACAGGGTAGGGCAGTGTGAGCAGAACCAGCGGTGTCGTTTGACTTAGCAAACGAGGATCGGATGTCGTCGACCTTCTTTTCAAAATGGTTGACGAAGTCATCAGCAGAGAGGGAGGAGGGGGGAGGAGGGGGAGGAGGATTCAGGAGGGAGGAGAAGGTGGCAAAGAGCTTCCTAGGGTTAGAGGCAGATGCTTGGAATTTAGAGTGGTAGAAATTGGCTTTAGCAGCAGAGACAGAAGAGGAGAATGTAGAGAGGAGGGAGTGAAAGGATGCCAGGTCCGCAGGGAGGCGAGTTTTCCTCCATTTCCGCTCGGCTGCCCGGAGCCCTGTTCTGTGAGCTCGCAATGAGTCGTCGAGCCACGGAGCAGGAGGGGAGGACCGAGCCGGCCTGGAGGATAGGGGACATAGAGAGTCAAAGGATGCAGAAAGGGAGGAGAGGAGGGTTGAGGAGGCAGAATCAGGAGATAGGTTGGAGAAGGTTTGAGCAGAGGGAAGAGATGATAGGATGGAAGAGGAGAGAGTAGCGGGGGAGAGAGAGCGAAGGTTGGGACGGCGCAATACCATCCGAGTAGGTGCAGTGTGGGAAGTGTTGGATGAGAGCGAGAGGGAAAAGGATACAAGGTAGTGGTCAGAGACTTGGAGGGGAGTTGCAATGAGATTAGTGGAAGAACAACATCTAGTAAAGATGAGGTCAAGCGTATTGCCTGCCTTGTGAGTAGGGGGGGAAGGTGAGAGGGTGAGGTCAAAAGAGGAGAGGAGTGGAAAGAAGGAGGCAGAGAGGAATGAGTCAAAGGTAGACGTGGGGAGGTTAAAGTCACCCAGAACTGTGAGAGGTGAGCCATCCTCGGGAAAGGAACTTATCAGGGCGTCAAGCTCATTGATGAACTCTCCAAGGGAACCTGGAGGGCGATTGTCAAAAGGGCGAAATTTTATACCTACAGTGAGGGAAAAAAGTATTTGATCCCCTGCTGATTTTGTACGTTTGCCCACTGACAAAGAAATGATCAGTCTGTAATTTTAATGGTAGGTTTATTTGAACAGTGAGAGACAGAATATCAACAAAAAAATCCAGAAAAACGCATGTCAAAAATGTTATACATTGATTTGCATTTTAATGAGGGAAATAAGTATTTGACCCCTCTGCCAACAAGGGTTTTGCCACCAAGTACTAAGTCATGTTTTGCAATCACAGAGGTCAGATGTTTCTTGTAGTTGGCCACCAGGTTTGCACACATCTCAGGAGGGATTTTGTCCCACTCCTCTTTGCAGATCTTCTTCAAGTCATTAAGGTTTCGAGACTGACGTTTGGCAACTCGAACCTTCAGCTCCCTCCACAGATTTTCTATGGGATTAAGGTCTGGAGACTGGCTAGGCCACTCCAGGACCTTAATGTGCTTTTTCTTGAGCCACTCCTTTGTTGCCTTGGCCGTGTGTTTTGGGTCATTGTCATGCTGGAATACCCATCCACGACCCATTTTCAATACCCTGGCTGAGGGAAGGAGGTTTTCACCCAAGATTTGACGGTACATGGCCCCGTCCATCGTCCCTTTGATGCGGTGAAGTTGTCCTGTCCCCTTAGCAGAAAAACACCCCCAAAGCATAATGTTTCCACCTCCATGTTTGACGGTGGGGATGGTTTCTTGGGGTCATAGGCAGCATTCCTCCTCCTCCAAACACGGCAAGTTGAGTTGATGCCAAAGAGCTCCATTTTGGTCTCATCTGACCACAACACGTTCACCCAGTTGTCCTCTGAATCATTCAGATGTTCATTGGCAAACTTCAGACGGGCATGTATATGTGCTTTCTTGAGCAGGGGGACCTTGCGGGCGCTGCAGGATTTCAGTCCTTCACGGCGTAGTGTGTTACCAATTGTTTTCTTGGTGACTATGGTCCCAGCTGCCTTGAGATCATTGACAAGATCCTCCTGTGTAGTTCTGGGCTGATTCCTCACCATTCTCATGATCATTGCAACTCCACGAGGTGAGATCTTGCATGGAGCCCCAGGCCGAGGGAGATTGACAGTTATTTTGTGTTTCTTCCATTTGCGAATAATCGCACCAACTATTGTCACCTTCTCACCAAGCTGCTTGGCAATGGTCTTGTAGCCCATTCCAGCCTTGTGTAGATCTACAATCTTGTCCCTGACATCCTTGGAGAGCTCTTTGGTCTTGGCCATGGTGGAGAGTTTGGAATCTGATTGATTGATTGCTTCTGTGGACAGGTGTCTTTTATACAGGTAAGAAACTGAGATTAGGAGCACTCCCTTAAAGAGTGTGCTCCTAATCTCAACTCGTTACCTGTATGAAAGACACCTGGGAGCCAGAAATCTTTCTGATTGAGAGGGGGTCAAATACTTATTTCCCTCATTAAAATGCAAATCAATTTATAACATTTTTGACATGCGTTTTTCTGGATATTTTTGTTGTTATTCTGTCTCTCACTGTTCAAATAAACCTACCATTAAAATTATAGACTGATAATTTCTTTGTTAGTGGGCAAACGTACAAAATCAGCAGGGGATCAAATACTTTTTTCCCTCACTGTATATGTTCTCTGCTTTGTGGGGACAAGGGCTATTTTATACCTATATGTTCTCTGCTTTGTGGGGACAAGGGCTATTTTATACCTATATGTTCTCTGCTTTGTGGGGACAAGGGCTATTTTGCCCATTCAAGGACAATCCTCTTCACATCACAATCACTCATGTGAGGAGTGGGGGATGCTCAATGATGTGGACTGTAAATGACCCTGAACCTGATGGATCCTGTTTTTGTGAGATGTCCTCGGGGTCACGTGACCATTTGACATATGCCGTTACCATGGCAAATGGAAGACTTTCCCTGGACAAGCTAAAAGGGCGGGAGGCAGTGGCGGGAGGCAGTGGACGGAGGGAGGCGTATCCATTAAGGGTTGAGACATCATCTGGCCAGTGATTGAGTGGACGGAAGGGAGGTAAAACAAGGAAGGAGATATCGGTGAGAGCATCTGTGATTGGGTAAGATCTGGCGGAGCTGATTCCCGGTTGGCTGAGAGCAGCTGCGATTGGGTAAGAGCTTGCAGAGCTGATTCCTGGTTGGCTGAGCATGAGGTTTGGATCCCAGACACTGCATTTTCATCTGCTCCCTCTAATTAGCTGCTCGCCTAAGAGAGTGGAAAGAAAAGCCAGCCAACCCCATTAGCCAAGCAAACTGTCCCTGAAATCCCAGCCCTGGCCTTCAGATAAACACACACACACAACACACACACACACACACGCATGCACACACACACATAAGAATGACAGATTTTGTTTAACCAACACTGCAGACCCCTTGAGTGATGTGTCAACAGTGAAATTGGTGGGTTTGTTCTGGGTCTAAGAATTGTTAAAATGGCAGCCTCTGTCTTACCCTTCTTCCCATTCTGCTCGGGCGGTATAACGAGTCATCCGCCGCTGCTGACATCCCCCCCCCATCAGCTGTCCAATTAATGCCCATGCTCCTTTTTAATCAGGCGCCTGTGCAGACGCCTCAGTCCGACAATGCCTGGGCCCCCAGCTTTCAGAGGTTCTTTGTGGAGCTCAAAAATGATTTTCTCCAGAAAGAAGTCGATTCACATTCTGCCAGATGATTTCCACTCCACACAGACATTCTGGAAAGGAGCCCGGAGGTAATGTTAACTTCAATGGCGAGCACAAAGTGTGTTTTCTGATGCGCACAATAAGCAGATTGTAATTAGGGAACTGTGTCTGAAATCACAGGCTACTCTAAAGAGGCTCGGAGAGGTTGGCAGTGTGAATTACTGTGCAGTATGAATGCCTGCACATGGTGACATAATGCATACATGTTACAAAGGCATGTCAAGATAAAAACGGGCCCGCTCAGAGATAGCTGTTGTAGTTAAAATGGGAGGCATGAGATAAATAGAGCTCTTTGAGGGGTGACAATAGATAACCACAGATGTTCAAAAGGCGACAAAAGAGAGCCGCTAACTACAAGTGGCGGTTCGATTCGATAAAGAGACCCATCTGCCCATTACTGTGTCAACAGACGAGGTCTGTTTGCAGAGAGCGGGAGGGAGTTTGAGAAAAGGCAGAGGGATAGAAAGATGGAGGGATAGAAAGTAGTATGAGAGAGACAAGAGGAGGAGACATAGCTCTCCAGACAGCACAGTCAAGAGATAAGGGGAGCCATTTTGTTGTGGCTGATCCTGCGAACTGGTTCATGCATCGGCACTTTTGACAACTGACTGTCGCTCTGCAGAGTCTCTTATCGGGCCAAGGCCTGCCAGAGGAGACCCTCCACATCCCTGCGATGCCCCGGCAAAACACGCAGAAATTCATGTTTCGGCATTAATGGAACAGAGCAGAGATAGGGGTGTCACTGCACCTCCCCTCTCCCCCGCCCCTTCCAACTCAACACCCTCTTCCCCCTTCTCTCCACTGGGGACTCGGAGGTGTATTCTCATTCGTGACACGCATGGTTTATGAACTGGCATCAGTTTATGTTAATTGCATCCATAGGCTTGGTCCGACCAGGTGTAATGTAAGCTGGCACTGCTATCTGTTCCCTTATCTCTATTCCCTGGGATTCTGCTAGCAGAGATCGGCAGTCCCGTCACGGCGCTGACGGAGGCTATCCCGATGAGAGCAGATGTCCTTTAATGTGATCTCTAGGAGAGGAACTATGGACTGACCATAGTGTTGTGTTGGAACACATTGTGCACGTTGTAACTCCTCATGGCTAAATAGTTTTTGACAGGATGCGGGAACTGAGGGGGACTGAAGGGAAGTTGACAGTTAAGTTTGTAGTTGTTTTTTGTGGTTGCATTGTTGTCTACCTCTCAAAGGTCTGGACACAACAATAGCCTTGTTGTTTACAAAATCCGTGTTTGTTTACAACTGCTTATCCAGGTGTACTGGCCTGAACTTAGCAACTACAAAGCACTCTTAACTGTTCATGACTTTCTCAAAGCAGTATCAACAGTTCTTGACCTCCTCAAACTCCCTCTGTGAATGTTCAAGTAGGCGTTCTGTCATCAATTGTCATTTTCACAAGATCTCGAGTTGCAAAGAAAAAGTCATATCTCAGACTGGCCAATAAAAATAAAATATTAAAATGGGCAAAAGAACACAGACACTGGACAGAGGAACTCTGCCTAGAAGGCCAGCATCCCGGAGTCGCCTCTTCACTGTTGACGTTGAGACGGATGTTTTGCGGGTACTATTTAATTAACCTGCCAGTTGAGGACACTCTAATGTAATTGTCCTCTTGCTCAGTTGTGCACCGGGGCCTCCCTCTCCTCTTTTTATTCTGGTTAGAGCCAGTTTACATTGTTCTGTGAAGGGAGTAGTACACAGTGTTGTACGAGATCTTCAGTTTCTTGGCAATTTCCCGCATGGACTAGCCTTCATTTCTCAGAAAAAGAATAGACTGATGAGTTTCAGAAGAAAGTTTTTTGTTTCTGGCCATTTTGAGCCTGTAATCGAACCCACAAATGCTGATGCTCCAGATACTCAACTAGTCTATAGAAGGCCAGTTTTATTGCTTCTTTAATCAGAACAACAGTTTTTGGCTATGCTAACATAATTGCAAAAGGGTTTTCTAATGATCAATTAGCTTTTTAAAATTATAAACTTGGATTAGCTAACACAACGTGCCATTGGAACACAGGAGTGATGGTTGCTGATAATGGGCCTCTGTACGCCTATGTAGATATTCCATAAAAAATCTGACGTTTCCAGATACAATAGTCATTTACAACATTAACAATGCCTACACTGTATTTCTGATCAATTTTATGTTATTTTAATGGACACATTTTTTAATTTTATTTTTTAAAACAAGGACATTTCTAAGTGACCCCAAACTTCTGAACGGTAGTGTATATATATAACATGACAGCTCAATCCATAACATGTCAGCTCAATATATAACATGTCAGCTCAATACATAACATGTCAGCTCAATCCATAACATGTCAGCTCAATATATAACGTGTCAGCTCAATACATAACATGCCAGCTCAATATATAACATGTCAGCTCAATATATAACGTGTCAGCTCAATACATCACGTGTCAGCTCAATACATAACATGTCAGCTCAATCCATAACATGACAGCTCAATACATAACATGTCAGCTCAATTCATAACATGTCAGCTCAATACATAACATGACAGCTCAGTACATAACATGTCAGCTCAATACATAACATGTCAGCTCAATACATAACATGTCAGCTCAATACATAACATGACAGCTCAATACATTACATGACAGCTCAATACATAACATGACAGCTCAATGCATTACATGACAGCTCTACACATGTCATTTCTATCTTCAACAGCCAAGCCTTCTATGCTTCAGCCGGTTTAAATGAGCTTGTAACACAACATTTTCTATCTTCAATTTTCTATATGTTGCTGCACCTAGGGCTGTTGTGGTGACCGTATTACCGCCACACCAGCAGTCATGAGTCACGACCGCAGTAGAATTCCATGTGAACGTTGAGTCATGGTAATCTCCTCTAATGCACTCAGGACATGCGTTGGTAGTACCCTAATGACCATTAGGTCGCTAATGGCCTGGTACTCAGGGCTCTATTGTCCTTCTAACCACACTGACATCAATGCAAATGTAATCAAAAATCACATCAAACACTTATCATCAAAACAGTATCATGCTTTTAAAACTCACCTCAATGTGATGGATCAATTTGAAGAAAGAAGTTGAAAAGCAGTTTGAAACTGAGTGTAGAACATTGTCGTTGTGGATGTTGTTTCAAAGCCTAACACAACGAAATGGACAATGCTTTCTAAGGTGATGATTCATTCAAAACAACCATATGCATATTAGAACTTATGCATTGGCTTATGAGTCCAAGCCTGAAAAAGACCTGAATGAAAATAATGATTGTGCTGTTATACAATATATAGCCTACATATTATGCATGGCAGAAAAACATCAAACTGATGTAAGATGTCTTGGTACATAATTGGTCTAGCCTTTGAGTGTGGACTGTATTATTATGTGTACTGGATGGACTGGCTTACTTTGTTATGCTCCAAAATGTAATCCACGAGTCTGGGAGAGAATGTATAGCCCTAGGCAATGTTGTTGGTTCATTGATTGTGCAGGGTGGCTTAAAGTTAGCTTACAATTATAGTGTAGTTGTAAATTATTTTGAATAGCCTAGCCTACCAATTCTTCCTTTGGACGCCTCTCCTTCCAGTTCTCTGCTGCCAATGACTGGAACGAACTACAAAAATCTCTGAAACTGGAAACACCTATCTCCCTCACTAGCTTTAAGCACCAGCTGTCAGAGCAGCTCATAGATTACTGCACCTGTACATAACCCATCTACAATTTAGCCCAAACAACTACCTCTTTACCTACTGTATTTATTTATTTATTTATTTTGCTCCTTTGCACCCCATTATTTCTGTCTCTACTTTGCACTTTCTTCCACTGCAAACCAACCATTCCATTGTTTTTTTTTAGTTTTTATTTTACTTGCTGTGTTGTACTCACTTCGCCTCCATGGCCTTTTATATTTTTATTTATTTATACATATATTTGTTTGCCTTCACCTCCCTTATCTCACCTCACTTGCTCACATTGTATATAGACTTATCCTCAGCTGCTCATATTAAGTACAACTCAGCTATAAAACCCAAGTAGCCTATCCAGCATCATTGAAAAACGTACCGTGGGACAGCACTCGGCCGCCATTCTGTTATTCGAGCGCATATGGAATACATGTCTTTTTCCCCCTGCCACTGTTCCTGCCCATTTGATAATGGGTCATTCTAAATCGACACATCAGTAAAGACAATATTATATTGAGAATAGTCTGATGGGTGAAAATATGATGATGTGATGACAGAACAGCTGTGCAGCCTGAGCCAAGGAATGGAGTGCAAGCTTTTTACAAGACTTTCTCAAATCATCAATAGCCTATAGGGCATCATGCAGCCCATATATGTTTCGATTTCTAAGACATTCTAAGATGTGTATCATTCACAACTTAAGTCTCCAAGTAACTTTAAATGTAGCATATAAGACCTGTTTCAAATGATCACTTTTAGGAGCAGTTTCGAAGTATCATGTGTTATGCTCAACATAGCCACTTGATATGCACACTCGCTCTGGAATGAAAAATGTTCCTTCTATATGATTCAGCTAAGTTCAATGATATTCTTCTTACTATAAAATCATATATTATAAAATAATGGCATGGGATTTATAAGTATATCTTGTCAGCTAAATGAACAAGCCTACAGCCTATGGCATGGAGCATAGCCGGATGACATACAGTAGGTCAACTCATATTCTGTTCTTCTATAATACATTCATATCATAATGTTTCTTTAGACCTGACAAAAATAAATCATGGATTTTTTGTGATGGTGTATATTAAATTGATTTATCAGACTTTAAATGTACATGTGCCAAAGACGCACATCAGCGGCTTGAATGCAGCTTGTATGCGTGGAGGCCTTGACTTGCTAAACTTGTTTATGTTAATTAACGGTCAATAACTGTGAGACCGGCATACTTAAGCAATCGCGCAAGATGCATTCTCAGTATGCAAAAATATAGTGTTTCATGGTAGGCGGCAGGCCTATGTGGATTTTCGACAATCAATTCTGTTTTAAATGCCAGGATGTTATACTCATCTTAGCTCTTCATCTAGTACAATTACATGCTCACGTTTCCCCAATGCATTGGAAGAGGTGGGCTGTGAGCCATGGGCCCTTGTTCTGTTCAAGTAGCCAAACAACCAAACTACTCTACGTCATTGGGACGATGCCAAACAGCAACGTTTCGGTGGTGGTGTTTAACTGTAGGCTAAGTCGTTTTTGTTCTCTTTAAAATTATCACAAGTATTGCATCGTAGTCTACATGTTGAAATCACAAGTGTTTTCTTAATTTTTTAAGGTGATTTCTGTTTTGTCATTGAAAAGTGTTTCCTGTTCTCTTGGCCTTTGTTAGAGCTTTCAAAGTAAATATTAAACCATCATTTGATTTCTGAATGTGTTTGCACCGGGGACTCGGGATGTGGCTGTGTTATTCATGCCATGTTAATCAGGTCTTTTGATTTGAACACATGGATTGTTTTAGTTTGTAGACTAGGCTACCTATTTAATTATTGAATTTATGGATCAAGTCTTAGCATTCATTTTGAAAACGTTTCCAATGATCAGTGCTTTAGTTTATTATGTTGCTGTCCAGCTGTTCTGAATTTGTGATGCACCTGACTGTCAACAGTTTTCTGTGCAATAGGCCTAGCCTTTTGATTTGAACATTTCAAAGGTTTTGGTGTACTTGGCTATTTGTTTTAATGTACAGTGGAAGTCAGAAGTTCACATACACCTTAGCCAAATACATTTAAACTCAGTTTATCACAATTCCTGACATTTAATCCTAGTAAAAATTCCATGTCTTAGGTCAGTTAGGATCACCACTTTATTTTAAGAATTTGAAATGTCAGAATAATATTATAGAGAATTATTTATTTCAGCTTTTCTTTCTTTCATCACATTCCCAGTGGGTCAGAAGTTTACATACAATCAATTAGTATTTGGTAGCATTGCCTTTAAATTGTTTAACTTGGGTCAAATGTTTCGGGTAGCCTTCCACAAGCTTCCCACAATAAGTTGGGTGAATTTTGGCCCATTCCTCCTGACAGAGCTGGTGTCACTGAGTCAGGTTTGTAGGCCTCCTTGCTTGCACACGCTTTTTCAGTTCTGCCCACAAATTTTCTATGGGATTGAGGTCAGAGCTTTGTGATGGCCACTCCAATACCTTGACTTTGTTGTCATTAAGCCATTTTGCCACAACTTTGTAAGTATGCTTGGGGTCATTGTTCATTTGGAAGACCCATTTGCAACCAAGCTTTAACTTCCTGACTGATGTCTTGAGATGTTGCTTCAAAATATCCACAACATTTTCCTACCTCATGATGCCATCTATTTTGTGAAGTGCACCAGTCCCTCCTGCAGCAAAGCACCCCCACATGATGCTGCCTCCACCGTGCTTCATGGTTGGGATGGTGTTCTTCGGCTTGCAAACCTCCCCCAAATCTAACGTTGGTCATTATGGCCAAACAGTTCTATTTTTGTTTCATCAGACCAGAGGACATTTCTCCAAAAAGTACGATCTTAGTTCCCATATGCAGTTGCAAACCGTAGTCTGGCCTTTTTATGGCGGTTTTGGAGCAGTGGCTTCTTCCTTGCTGAGCGGCCTTTCAGGTTATGTCGATATAGGACTCGTTTTACTGTGGATATAGATAATTTTGTACCTGTTTCCTCCAACATCAGAGAGAGAAGTGAAATAATCTGTCTGTAAACAATTGTTGGAAAAATGACTTGTGTCTTGCACGAAGTAGATGTCCTAACCGACTTGCCAAAACTATAGTTTGTTGACAAGAAATTTGTGGAGTGGTTGAAAAACGAGTTTTAATGACTCCTACCTAAGTGTATGTAAACTTCAGACTTCAACTGTATACATATTACAACACTTTGGTTTCACTAATAAATATGTTGAAATGGAACCAAATGATCTGTTCCCTTCCGCAGTCCTTTTTAAATCGCATATATGGGCTTTTGGGCTACGGTATACAGTGACTTCAGAAAGTATTCACAACCTTTGACTTTTTTCACATTTTGATGTGTTACAGCTTGAATTTAAAATGGATCATATTCAGATATTTTGTCACTGGCCTACACACAATAACCCATAATGTCAAAGTGGAATTATGGTTTTCGAAATGTTTCCAAATTAAGTGCAAATATAAAAGTGAAAGGTCTTGAGTCAATAAGTATTCAACCTCTTTGTCATGGTAAGCCTAAAGAAGTTCAGTAGTAAAAATGTGCTTAACAAGTCACCTAATAAGTTGCATGAACTCAGTCTGCATGCAATAATAGTGTTTAACATGATTTGTGAATTACTACCTCATCTCTGAACCCCACACAAACAATTATCTGTAAGGTCCCTCAGTCGGGCAGAGAATTTCAAACACAGATTGAACCACAAAGACCAGGGAGGATTTCCAATGCTTCGCAAAGAAGGGCACCTATTGGTGGATAAGTAAAACAAAACAAAAAAAGCAGACATTGAATATCCCTTTGAGCATTGTGAAGTTATTAATTACACTTTGGATGGTTTATAAAATACACCCAGTCACTACAAAGATACAGGCGTCCTTCCTAACTCAGTTGCCGTAGAGGAAGGAAACCGCTCAGGGATTTTACCAAAGGTGACGTTAAAACAGTTACAGAGTTTAATGGCTGTGATAGGAGAAAACTGAGGATGGATCAACAACATTGTAGTTACTCCACAATACTAACCTAGTTGACAAAGTGAAAAGAAGGAAGCCTGTACAGAATAAAAATATTCCAAAACATGCATCTGTTTGCAATAAGGCACCAAAGTAAAACTGCAAAAAATGTGGCTAAGAAATGAACTTCATGTCCTGAATACAAAGCGTTATGTTTAGGGCAAATACAACACAACACATAACTGAGTACCACTCTTAATATTTTCAAGTATGAGGGTTATTGGTATGCCTGTCATCGGTATGATGATCATAAGCAAGGACTAGGGAACTTTATGATAAAAATAAACAGAATAGATCTAAGCACAGGTGAAATCCTAGAGAAAAACCTGGTTCAATCAGCTTTCCAGCAAACACTGGGAGACAAATTCACCTTTCAGCAGGACAATAACCTCAAACACAAGGGCAAATATACACTGGAGTTGCTTACCAAGATGAGATTGAATGTTCCTGAGTAGCCTAGTTACAGTTTTGACTGAAATCGGCTTGAAAATCTATGGCAAGACAGGAAAATGGCTGTCTAGCAATGATCAACAACCAACTTGACAGAGCTTGAAGAATTTTATAAAGAATAATGGGCAAATGATGCACCATCCAGGTGCGCAAAGCTATTAGAGACTTACCCAGAAAGATTCACAGCTGTAATAGCTGCCAATGGTATTGACTCATGGGGTTGATTACTTATGTAATTGTGTTTTATTAGTGTTTTATTTTTATTTTTATTTTTCATAAATACTTTACCAAATGTTAGAATTTTTTTTCCCACTTTGACGTTAGAGAGTATTTTGTGTAGATCATTTTAATACCACAATTTGTCACGTTACAGCCTTATCCTAAAATGTATTAAATCGTTTCCCCCCCATCGATCTACACACAATACCCCATAATAACAAATCCAGAACAGGTTTACTGAAGCCACTCCTGCGTTGTCTTGGCTGTGATTAGGGTCGTTGTCCTTTTGGAAGATGAACCTTCACCCCAGTCTGAGGTCCTGAGTGCTCTGGAGCAGGTTTTCATCAAGGATCTCTCTGTGCTTTAATCCGTTCATCTTTCCCTCAATCCTGACTAGTCTCCCAGTCCCTGCCGCTGAAAAACACCCCCACAGCGTGATGCTGCCACCACCATGCTTCACTGTAGGGATGTTGCCAGGTTTCCTCCAGACGTGACGCTTGGCATTCAGGCCAAAGAGTTCAATCTTGATTTCATCAGACCAGAGAATCTTGTTTCTAATGGTCTGAGAGTCTTTAGGTGCCTTTTGGCAAACTCCAAGCGGGATGTCATGTGCCTTTTACCAAGGAGTGGCTTCTGTCTGGCCACTCTACCATAAGGCCTGATTGGTGGAGTGCTGCAGAGATGGCTGTTCTTTTGGAAGGTTCTCCCATCTCCACAGAGGAACTCTGGAGCTCTTTCAGAGTGACCATCGGGTTCTTGGTCACCTCCCTGACTAAGGCTCTTCTCCCCGATTGCTCTGTTTGTCCGGGCGGCCAGCTCTAGGAAGAATCTTGGTGGTTCTAAGCTTCTTCCATTTAAGAATGATGGAGGCCACTGTGTTCTTGGGGACCTTCAATGCTGCAGACATTTTTGGTGCCCTTCCCCAGATCTGTGCCTCGACACACTCCTGTCTCGGAGCTCTACGAACAATTCCTTTGACGTCATGGCTTGGTTTTTGCTCTGACAGGCACTGTCAACTGTGGGACCTTATATAGACAGGTGTGTGCTTTTCCATATCATGTCCAATCAATTGAATTTACCACAGGTGGACTCCAATCAAGTTGTGGAAACATCTCAAGGAATATCAATGGAAACAGGATGCACCTGAGCTAAATTTGGAGTCTCATAGCAAAGGGTCTGAATGCTTATGTAAATAAGGTTTTTCTGTTTTTTTATACATTTGCCAAAATGGTCAAAAAATCTGTTTTCGTTTTGTCATTATGGGGTATTGTGTGTAGATTGATGAGGAAAATAAACAATTGAATTTATTTTAGAATAAGGCTGTAACGTAACCAAATGTAGTAAAAGTCAAGGGGTCTGAATACGTTCCATATGCACTGTAACTTCATTCCTATCATATTCAGTGTTTAGAGAAATTAATGGAATTGGTAAGGAGCTATTATCAGGCTGATTAACAATGCATGTCTGTTGAATTTGGATAAATCCACTTGCACTCGGCGCTGCCCCACATACTCAGCCAGGTAGGAGCCGCTACTGTAGTGCGGCCGTGGCATACTGCATACTTTTTACTAAACGGTACGTGCTAAATTGTATGCTATGACGAGTACATATTACGCAGTTTAAGTATGTAGTACGCTAGTATGGGCATTCGGACACGGCCACTGTCTATGTGTGTACTCTCCTTTGATAACAGACAGACTACTTGTCTCGTTCTCCCACTAACGGGCAGAAGAGGTGGTCTCCCGTATGAAGAGTGTGCACGAGCACTGAATCTGTTCTGGTTAATCAAGGACAGATACAGTTGGGAGGGCCTTCTGTCTGTGTGCGTAATGTTAATCACACTCAATACTATTACATATAATCTCCATCATCTCAGACTGTACACCCTGCTGTTTTGTATAAGTGTCAGCGGATCCAGAGTGGACGGGCATACATTCTGACACTCACATGCTAATGACGACATACAGAGTTTTGAGAACACACCGATACATGTGTGTATGTGCAGGTAATGTAGACCAACACCTGATGGGCAAATAATGCATGCACACTCACGTACGACACACACACGGACTGCCCTTTTGCGTCGTTGCAATTCATATTCCAATAAGGTGGAAATATACACTGAGTGTACAAAACATTATGAACAGCTGCTCTTTCCATGACATAGACTGACCAGGTGGATCCAGGTGAAAGCTATGATCCATTATTGATGTCGCTTGTTAAATACACTTCAATCAGTGTAGATGAAGGGGAGGTGACGGGTTAAAGAAGGACTTTCAAGCCATGACACAATTGAGACATGAATTGTGTACGTGTGCCTTTCAGAGGGTGAATGGGCAAGACAAAAGATTTAAGTGCCTTTGAACGGGGTATGGTAGTAGGTGCCAGGAGCACCGGTTTGTGTCAAGAACTGTAACGCTGATGGGTTTTCACATTCAACAATTTCAACTTGTGTTTATCAAGAATGGTCCATTACCCAAAAGACATCCAGCCAACTTGACACAACTGTGGGAAGCATTGGAGTCAACATGGGCCAGCATCCCTGTGGAACCATCACCAGCATCCCTGTGGAGTCAACATGGGCCAGCCTCCCTGTGGAACGCTTTCCACACCTTGTAGAGTCCATGCCTCGATGAATTGAGGCTTTCTGAGAGAAAAAGGGTGAGGGGTGCAACTCAATAATAGGAAGGCTTTCTTAATGTTTTGTACACTCAGTGCACATCAGATCAGCAGTACATCCTCATTTGGTATGCGTCACGCATGCATGACATTCTGTCCAAAAAAACAACTCCCTTATCTCGCCCATTGATACAAGACCCCGACAATTAATTGTGATTTCTGTCATCTCTCCAAGTCAGACATTATGGAAAGCTGACACCGAAATACAATGTGGGCCCTCTCAAAATTGAACCAATTGTCTTCGGGGCGATGTGGGGGCGATGTGGGGGCGATGTGGGGGCGATGTGGGGGCTATGTGGGGGAAAGCATTTGTAAGACACTTTTTAGATGAAAAAAAAGAGGCTTTTTTCCCCTTAAAGAGAAAATGTCCAATGTAGCCGACGCTCTCTTGCCATCAAAGTAAAAGACTCTTTCACCGTGGGTCATTACAGCAAGCGGCTCCTGTCAATAGCAGCCCTTAATCGTATTTGATAGAGGGCCACAACTACAGTCAAAAGCTATCCTCTCCACAAGGACTAATGGCCCACTCTTCCTTTGAACTCCAACTGAGTGAGAGAGAGCGCGAGAGAGAGAGAGAGGGAGAGTGTGTGTGTACGTGTGAGAGAGTATCTGTGTGTTGGTGTGCGTATCTGTGTGTATGTGTGTGAACGTGTATATGTGTTTCGATAGTCTGTCTGAGTGTGTGTATGCATGCACGCGCATGATATAGCAAGAAATCAACACAAGGCACGACAACACAAGGCATTAGAACACACGGCATTAGAACACAAGGGATTAGAACACAAGGCATTAGAACACAAGGCACTAGAACACAAGGCACTAGAACACAAGGCACTAGAACACAAGGCATTATAACACAAGGCATTATAACACAAGGCACTAAAACATAAGGCACTAGAACACAAGGCATTAGAACACAAGGCATTATAACACAAGGCACTAGAACACAAGGCATTAGAACACAAGGCATTATAACACACGGCACTAAAACACAAGGCACTAGAACACAAGGCATTAGAACAAAAGGCATTATAACACAAGGCACTAAAACACAAGGCACTAGAACACAAGGTATTAGAACACAAGGCATTATAACACAAGGCACTAAAACACAAGGCACTAGAACACAAGGTGCCAGAACACAAGGCACCAGAACGCAAGACAATATAACACAAGGCATTAGAACACAAGCACTAGAACGCAAGGCGCTAGAACACAAGGAACTTGAACACAATGAATTCAAACATAAGGCACTAGAACACAAGGCATTAGAACACAAGGCATTATAACACAAGGCACTAAAACACAAGGCACTAGAACACAAGGTATTAGAACACAAGGCATTATAACACAAGGCACTAAAACACAAGCCACTAGAACACAAGGTATTAGAACACAAGGCATTATAACACAAGGCACTAAAACACAAGGCACTAGAACACAAGGTGCCAGAACACAAGGCACCAGAACGCAAGACAATATAACACAAGGCATTAGAACACAAGCACTAGAACGCAAGGCGCTAGAACACAAGGAACTTGAACACAATGAACTCAAACATAAGGCACTAGAACACAAGGCATTAGAACACAAGGCATTAGAACACAAGGCACTAAAACACAAGGCACTAGAACACAAGGTGCCAGAACACAAGGCACCAGAACGCAAGACAATATAACACAAGGCACTAAAACACAAGGCACTAGAACACAAGGTATTAGAACACAAGGCATTATAACACAAGGCACTAGAACACAAGGCACTAGAACACAAGGCACTAGAACACAAGGCATTAGAACACAAGGCATTAGAACACAAGGCACTTGAACACAAGGCACTAGAACACAAGGTACTAGAACACAAGGCACTAGAACACAAGGCACTTGAACACAAGGCACTTGAACACAAGGCACTTGAACACAATGCACTTGAACACAAGGCATTAGAACACAAGGCATTTGAACACAAGGCATTAGAACACAAGGCACTTGAACACAAGGCATTAGAACACAAGGCACTCGAACACAAGGGAACAGAACACAAGGGAACAGAACACAAGGTACTGGAACACAAGGCACTAGAACACACGGCATTAGAACACACGGCACCAGAACAAACGGCACTAGAACACAAGACATTATAACACAAGACATTATAACACAAGGCACTCGAACACAAGGCATTATAACACAAGGCATTATAACACAAGGCATTATAACACAAGGCATTAGAACACAAAGCACTAGAACACAAGGCACTAGAACACAAGGCATTAGAACGCAAGGCATTTTAACACAAGGCACTAGGACGCAAGGCACTAGGACGCAAGGCACTAGGACGCAAGGCACTAGGACACAAGGCACTAGGACACAAGACACTAGAACACAAGGCACTAGGACACAAGGCACTAGGACACAAGGCACTAGAACACAAGGCACTAGGACACAAGGCACTAGGACACAAGGCACTAGAACACAAGGCACTAGAACACAAGGCTATGTGGGCCTTTGATGCAGCTCGCTAGCTCTTCTGTCATGATCAAAGTGGTCCAACACTGCAACCTAAATACATTGACTGTGACTGATTGACTGGATGGGTGATGCTTAGTTTAGCCGCCCCGTCTCCTCGGGCTCTTAAGCCAGGCACCCCACACCTCGACCACCACAACCCGGCCACCACTGGGTCCCAGTCAGCCTGTCTGTCACTAGTCCACCCACAAACAAAGCCCTGGGAGACACTAATGCGATGTGACCACTATCAGCCCCTCACGTCGTTCTCCGTAGAGCCACTACCTTTCTGTCACATCAAGGCCAGATATTCTCCTGGCTGTCAGGGGAGAAGCTCTCTCAGTCCCCTCACGCCTCAGTCCTCTCAGTCCCATCATTCCTCTCACGCCTCAGTCCTCTCACTCCTCAGTCCTCTCACTCCTCAGTCTCCTCACTCCTCAGTCCTCTCACTCCTCAGTCCCCTCACGCCTCAGTCCCCTCACTCCTCACTCCCATCAGTCCCCTCACTCCTCAGTCCTCTCACTCCTCAGTCCCCTCACTCCTCAGTCCCATCAGTCCCCTCACTCCTCAGTCCCCTCACTCCTCAGTCCCCTCACTCCTCAGTCCCCTCACTTCTCAGTCCCCTCACTTCTCAGTCCCCTCACTCCTCAGTCCCATCAGTCCCCTCACTTCTCAGTCCCCTCACTGCTCAGTTCCCTCACTACTCAGTCCCCTCACTCCTCAGTCCCCTCACTCCTCAGTCCCCTCACTCCTCAGTCCCCTCACTCCTCAGTCCCCTCACTCCTCAGTCCCCTCACTTCTCAGTTCCCATCACTCCTCAGTCCCCTCACTCCTCAGTCCCCTCACTCCTCAGTCCCATCAGTCCCCTCACTCCTCAGTCCCCTCACTCCTCAGTCCCCTCACTCCTCAGTCCCCTCACTTCTCAGTCCCCTCACTTCTCAGTCCCCTCACTCCTCAGTCCCATCAGTCCCCTCACTTCTCAGTCCCCTCACTTCTCAGTCCCCTCACTTCTCAGTCCCCTCACCCCTCAGTCCCCTCACCCCTCATCCCCTCACTTCTCAGTCCCCTCACTACTCAGTCCCCTCACTTCTCAGTCCCCTCACTACTCAGTCCCCTCACTTCTCAGTCCCCTCACTTCTCAGTCCCCTCACCCCTCAGTCCCCTCACCCCTCATCCCCTCACTTCTCAGTCCCCTCACTACTCAGTCCCCTCACTCCTCATCCCCTCACTTCTCAGTCCCCCTATGCTTAATTTAGATGGTACGAGGTAGACGGTAGATGGAAAATTGAATGTCATTGTTTTCACGGTAGACAGGACTTGCCGCCATACTGTTGTTTTCTAACGGATGTTAATTTGCACTGTTTGTTTACTGAAATCACCATAGCAATGCATTCCTTTGGTGCTGGCTTGCTTTGCCGTCACCGTCTTTCTTACTTTCTTGTCCCGCTATGCCGACTGGTATGATGGTTTTTGCATCACTCGTCTAAATACAGCAGTACACCCTACTCACCTCACTCCTCAGTCCCCTCACTGCCTACTCCCCTCACCCCTCAGTCCCCTCACTGCCTACTCCCCTCACCCCTCAGTCCCCTCGCTCCTCAGTCCCCTCACTCCTCAGTCCCCTCACTCCTCAGTCCCCTCACTGCCTACTCCCCTCACTGCCTACTCCCCTCACTGCCTACTCCCCTCACTCCTCAGTCCCCTCACTGCCTACTCCCCTCACCCCTCAGTCCCCTCACTGCCTACTCCCCTCACTCCTCAGTCCCCTCACGGCCTACTCCCCTCACTCCTCAGTCCCCTCACTCCTCAGTCCCCTCACTGCCTACTCCCCTCACTCCTCAGTCCCCTCACTACCTACTCCCCTCACCCCTCAGTCCCCTCACTGCCTACTCCCCTCACTCCTCAGTCCCCTCACTGCCTACTCCGCTCACTCCTCAGTCCCCTCACTGCCTACTCCCCTCACTCCTCAGTCCCCTCACTGCCTACTCCGCTCACTCCTCAGTCCCCTCACTGCCTACTCCCCTCACCCCTCAGTCCCCTCACTGCCTACTCCCCTCACTGCCTACTCCCCTCACCCCTCAGTCCCCTCACTGCCTACTCCCCTCACCCCTGTCCCCTCACTCCTCAGTCCCCTCACTCCTCAGTTCCCTCACTCCTCAGTCCCCTCACTGCCTACTCCCCTCACTGCCTACTCCCCTCACTGCCTACTCCCCTCACTCCTCAGTCCCCTCACTGCCTACTCCCCTCACCCCTCAGTCCCCTCACTGCCTACTCCCCTCACTCCTCAGTCCCCTCACTGCCTACTCCCCTCACTCCTCAGTCCCCTCACTGCCTACTCCCCTCACCCCTCAGTCCCCTCACTGCCTACTCCCCTCACCCCTCAGTCCCCTGTTCGACTGTTCCTGGAGAGCTCCAGTCCTGTAGGTTTTCACTCTCCTACCTTAATCTAGCGCACCTGATTTCCAACCATATTATGTTATTGACGCTCTTGTACACAATCCATTTCAGTTTGTACAGCTATACTATGATTAAATTGATTGACCTTTGACACACTACAATAACCTTGTTTATTAATGCATTTCCTCTGCTGGTTTCAAAGCAACCTCAGGCAGCTGACGGTCCCCAAAAATGGAGGGAGTCATTTCCCTGTCATGATGTTTTTTAAAGGCATTGTTGGAGTGTACATACCTTCTCCCTCTCATCCAAAGGAACCTCTGAAGAGAGTGTGTCTGCGTGTCTGTGTGTGGGAGAGAGAGACATATTATCCGACTCCACAGTGCTGCCATAGCAGGTCTCACAGCGTCACAGCTCCAGTCTTACTCATCTCATTTTAATAGGAGCCTTTGATGAAGGGAAAGAGTTCCCCAGAGACGTCACTAGGAGAAAGAGAGGGCTTCTTTCCTCCCCCTTTCTCTCCTTCTCCCTCCCCCTTTTACATTTAAACACCCTGGTTATCACCTTTATTTTACATCTCTCAGATTTGCTCTTTGAGCAGAGGACACATTTGCCTCCTCGACATGGCCTCCCCTGTGAACGGAGCATATTCTTCTGAATAACCCCCTGCATTGACGGTGACCACACACACATGAGTTCACACACACTCACATGCATGCGGGCGCACGCACGCACGCACGCACGCACGCACACACACACACACACACCTCACATGTGACCGCGAGCGCCACCAGCCGACCCACTGCATGTGCGTTTTAACGTGTGGCGTGTCCTTTAGCGTGGAATGGGTTGGGATAGTCCTGCGTGCCAGCTGTGCTTTCCCCCCCCAGGGTGAGATGTACTGAGAAAGCAGAAGAGAGAGCGGAGGGGGTGAGGAGGAGAGGGAGTCACACAAGCGTTTTACTCAATAGCCCCGCGTCCTCCGAGGATACACTCTCCTTCTGTTTATCTACACAAACAGCTGCCAGAGCTGGAAGTAGAAGAATCAGACTTTCATATGGAGATGGAATATCGGTGAGGAATTGAGTCAGTCTTTAGCCTAAAGGCTGTTGACTCTGTGGGCTCTGTGGTTAGTGTGATGTATAGAAAGTAACATGCTATCTTGTTTTCTTTGGTGCGTCATGCATTGGTTATGTCAAACCAATTGCAGTGCGCTGACCAGCTGAATGTAGACGTTAAAGCCATTTAAAAAAAAAAATCTTCTCTTAAAAATACCTCCTCTCTCCAAGAATGGAACGTTAAGTGGCCCTGACTCCATTTGTCAAAGACCCTTTGCGTCTCTCCGCTAACGACCTTTCAGTTTAAATAAGTAAACGTTTCTTTTCTCCTTGCGCCGCGTCTCATCGTCTGAAAATGACCCCTCGGATGTCTTCGACCCGTTTTCTGAACGCATTAGGGGCCCGTTGGTTTCTCAGACAGGACAGAGGGGCCGGCTTCCCCTGGCCTGGCCAGGCAATGTGTGTGGCCAGACCTCGGCCATGCTGCTTCGGCCCGGCGATCATTCGCTGCGGCTGCTCCAAGTAGGAACTGACAGGGTGGGAGGCAATTACCGCCACTCAGCCAGCCATTTAGGCTCGGAACTAGGGGGCCAGACACTGCTCACTTAGGGTTGAGCTCAGACTGGCTTAAGCAGGAATGACACTCCTGTCTAGGGAAAACAGTGGGGAGGGAGTTGAGGACACACACAGTCACAGGGGGATGCACCAGTGCAGGCATGTATGCATACACACACACACACACACACACACACACACACACACACACACACACACACACACACACACACACACACACACTGAAAGACACATGCAAGCTTGCTTATTCACTTACTCATAAACACACTCATACTTCAAAAGACACTCAAGTAGAGGTTAACACACATGGTCAGGTATACCATTTAATCATACCCTCTTCTACATCTGATAATTGTATTGTACATTGATATGCACACTCACCCATACAGACACTCAGAGATACAGTATAAACACTGACAGACACAATGAACAGCTCTCAAGCCTCTAACGTTGCTCATTACTAAGACTGATGTGCTTTTGTTTGTTGATTCATTCTCCTATAAGAAGGCATGTCCTCTCAATGTTATACAAATGAAGGATCAGCATGTCCTCTCAATGTTATACAAATGAATGATCAGCATGTCCTCTCAATGTTATACAAATTAATGATCAGCATGTCCTCTCAATGTTATACAAATGAATGACCAGCATGTCCTCTCAATGTTATACAAATGAATGATCAGCATGTCCTCTCAATGTTATACAAATAAATGATCAGCATGTCCTCTCAATGTTATACAAATGAATGATCAGAATGTCCTCTCAATGTTATACAAATTAATGATCAGCATGTCCTCTCTATGTAATACAAATGAATGATCAGAATGTCCTCTCAATGTTATACAAATTAATGATCAGCAGGTCCTCTCAATGTTATACAAATGAATGATCAGCATGTCCTCTCAATGTTATACAAATGAATGATCAGCATGTCCTCTCAATGTAATACAAATGAATGATCAGCATGTCCTCTCAATATATTACAAATTAATGATCAGCATGTCCTCTCAATGTTATACAAATGAATGATCAGCATGCCCTCTCAATGTTATACAAATTAATGATCAGCATGTCCTCTCAATGTTATACAAATTAATGATCAGCATGTCCTCTCAATGTTATACAAAGGAATGATCAGCATGTCCTCTCAATGTTATACAAATTAATGATCAGCATGTCCTCTCAATGTTATACAAATGAATGATCAGCATGTCCTCTCAATGTTATACAAATGAATGATCAGAATGTCCTTCCAATGTAATACAAATTAATGATCAGCATGTCCTCTCAATGTTATACAAATGAATGATCAGCATGTCCTTCCAATGTAATAAAAATTAATGATCAGCATGTCCTTCCAATGTTATACAAATTAATGATCAGCATGTCCTCTCAATGTTATACAAATGAATGATCAGCATGTCCTCTCAATGTTATACAAATTAATGATCAGCATGTCCTTCCAATGTCATACAAATTAATGATCAGCATGTCCTCTCAATGTTATACAAATTAATGATCAGCAGGTCCTCTCAATGTTATACAAATGAATGATCAGAATGTCCTTCCAATGTTATACAAATGAATGATCAGAATGTCCTTCCAATGTTATACAAATGAATGATCAGTATGTCCGTTCAATGTTATACAAATGAATGATCAGCATGTCCTTCCAATGTAATACAAATTAATGATCAGCATGTCCTCTCAATGTTATACAAATGAATGATCAGTATGTCCGTTCAATGTTATACAAATGAATGATCAGCATGTCCTCTCAATGTTATACAAATTAATGATCAGCATGTCCTCTCAATGTTATACAAATTAATGATCAGCATGTCCTACTGTGTTGAAGTCACAAACCACTCTCTTTCTTATTATTCTACTGTGTTGAAGTCACAAACCACTCTCTTCCTTATTATCCTACTGTGTTGAAGTCACAAACCACTCTCTTCCTTATTATTCTACTGTGTTAGAAGTCACAAACCACTCTCTTCCTTATTATCCTACTGTGTTAAAGTCACAAACCACTCTCTTCCTTATTATCCTACTGTGTTGAAGTCACAAACCACTCTCTTCCTTATTATCCTACTGTGTTGAAGTCACAAACCACTCTCTTCCTTATTATTCTACTGTGTTGAAGTCACAAACCAGTCTCTTCCTTATTATCCTACTGTGTTGAAGTTACAAACCACTCTCTTCCTTATTATCCTACTGTGTTAGAAGTCACAAACCACTCTCTTTCTTATTATTCTACTGTGTTGAAGTCACAAACCACTCTCTTCCTTATTATCCTACTGTGTTGAAGTCACAAACCACTCTCTTTCTTATTATTCTACTGTGTTAGAAGTCACAAACCACTCTCTTCCTTATTATTCTACTGTGTTAGTCACAAACCACTCTCTTCCTTATTATCCTACTGTGTTGAAGTCACAAACCACTCTCTTTCTTATTATTCTACTGTGTTAGAAGTCACAAACCACTCTCTTCCTTATTATCCTACTGTGTTAAAGTCACAAACCACTCTCTTCCTTATTATCCTACTGTGTTGAAGTCACAAACCACTCTCTTCCTTATTATTCTACTGTGTTGAAGTCACAAACCAGTCTCTTCCTTATTATCCTACTGTGTTGAAGTTACAAACCACTCTCTTCCTTATTATTCTACTGTGTTGAAGTCACAAACCAGTCTCTTCCTTATTATCCTACTGTGTTGAAGTCACAAACCACTCTCTTTCCTATTATTCTACTGTGTTAGAAGTCACAAACCACTCTCTTCCTTATTATTCTACTGTGTTAGTCACAAACCACTCTCTTCCTTATTATCCTACTGTGTTGAAGTCACAAACCA